>NW_009213867.1:18799-35296 GCF_000690835.1 Fulmarus glacialis
TGATGGACCCCCATGGGGAGCCCCCGCTGCTCCCGGCCCCCCAGGGAGCTCCAGGCCACCGCAGCACCCTGAAAACCAGTAAGGAGGAAATAAATAAGCTATTGAGGAAAAATACCCTGAAAACTCGAGCTGCTCTTGCTGAACAGAGGGGTGGGTATGTCTTTTCTGAGGCTCTTGGTCCAATTTAGACACAGAAAATGGGTCAGTACGAAACTCAGTTCTTCCAGTCTGAAATGTAGCCACAACAATTTAGACTTATGGTTTATTTCTGTATGTTTTCTACATCAAGGACCTTGCCTGCTTGTGATACCCTGAAATGTTGAAGGGGAAGGATGGAGAGAAAACACTGACTGTAATGGATAGCGGGTAAAGAAAGGGCCCTGAGTGATGCACCACAGAAGAAGATGTTCTGCCCCTCCTGCCTCAAACAAGAAAAGCAAAATCCCTTCCAAATACGAGGAATTAAATGATGCTAAGGTGAACACCATCCAGGCCCATCAGCTGTCCTTTCCTTGGATAAGAGGGTATTACTCAGCAGAGGACATTTAATTCTTCCTCTAATGTTTTTTCATTAACCAAGCATACTCCTGGTTCTCAGTAATTATATACGTCCCAAAATACTTGCTGGTAGTCACAGTCACTCAGAGATGAACAAGATGAGAACAGAATATTAACAACTGTGTCATAAGCAGCTCTTGCCAAAGTACATTTAAATTAATGGATCTAAGAAATGATTTCTTTTCTAATGAGAATCATTAAACATGAGATTGAATTTTAGCAACATCTGAAAAGGCGTAACAGACTGTCAGTGGTTTCAAACCCTAAGCAGCAGTTTGAGCAGTTACTCTCTACAGTGAAGAAAAAATGTATGGGGAAAACCTCTTAAAAACAGTTAAACTAAGTATTTTACAAGCAAATTAATACTACAGGTAAAACTAATAAAAAATTCTTGTCTTGGGATTACCAATTAAAATACACTTAAAGTGAACCTAGAGAAAATGAACCAAGTGAATGTATGGAAAAATATAATGCCTTTGCCTGGAAGAACTTATGATCTAAATAGATAATAGAAAGACAAGAAATGTGTGATGCAAGAAAGCAAACAGAAACAAGTGAAAAGCACCTGTGTTTACCATATTCTGTGGACTGCAATCATTCATTATACAGCCGAAAAGTTAAACCCTGTGCATTAAAATAGTATTTAACAACAGTGGAAACATGGAAATAGAAAGCTTGGCCAAGAGGGAGCAAAGTCCATGGCACTCAACAGTTGAATGAAAGAATGGCTGAATGCAGCTGTCTCTAGCTAGCTTCTAACACCCTTTCTTGTTCCTTTAGCTCGCACCTGTGATTTGACCCCCCAAAAATGACAGAATGTACAATAAATACCGGAAAATAAACTTAGCACTTAGGAATATGCTGGATCAGCTACCATTGCCCCTATTTTACTGTATTTTCTGTTACCCACCTCCAAATATTTCAGTGGAGGATGCAAACATTTTTACAATAAAATGCAAATCTTTACAAATAGATGGGATAGCCCATCTTGATGAAGGTCTTGTTGCAACCGTGATAATTACCTGACATAGTAGTTTATGCACCAGGCTCTAAATACAGTAGTTTTTAACAGCCTCATAACTCCCGTCCTTGCTGCTTGTATAAACAATCCTTTTCTGAATCCAAAATCCAAACCTAATCTTCAATACACACAAGATTTATCATCTGTGAGAAAGTCTCACAGTTAAAAAAATGGCATCTTTGTGCATATAAGTTTTTAAAGTTTTGAAAATTAGTAATAAAAAATGAAATGTTTTTGTCCGGCTACGGAGCCAAGAGCTACAACATTTTCTATCCTGTTCACTTATCAAGATTTAGAGGGCCACAGAAAATTATAAAAGCCTTTCCTGAACAAAGACAGTCATTATACATTGAATACTTCAATTTTTCTGTATTTTGGCTACACTACTACAAGAATATGGGGCATAATTCTGTCTGAGTTTCACCTTCAATTTTGCACTAAGGTAACTAGAGCCATGTCAATGATATACAGTGATGAACAGATACAAGTTATTTTTCTCAGGATTATAAGCTATTAATGTGATTATAAGCTATTAATGTTGATACTTAACAATGGAAAATCCTATTCAAATTTGTGAGTATGAACAGTCTTCTAATGGAACAAATTCTGACTAAATCTAGAAGAACTGTTATATGAGATACTGCAGCTAGAACACAGCCTGCAATCAGATCCAGAGATCCTGGCTGTCATTTTCTAGTACATTAATTAATACATTGATCTTTCCTTCTGAACCCCTAATGAGGCCCAGCTTCCTCTGCCCACACGGAGGGAGAATCTTTAATATGACTTAATCGCTAACAGAAGTGTGAGTCAGTATATTCATTATTCTTAATGTCAGTCATTTCCTCAGAGCAGGAAACTAAGAGAACCATAGCAAAAAGGAGGATCCTCTGGAGAGAAGAGCCAAGACACATATCGGTCTTTTCCCCAACAGCTGATTTAGGCATGAATTATGAAGACAAAACCATTTTGCTACAATAATCTTCAGCAATTGTTTTGTGTCAGAGTTACATCTTAGGGAAACAGTAGGTTTTCTCTTAGGCATCTGCATTCCATCAGCAGATGTAACTCCAAAGAGCTTGGGTAATTCCTATGAAAGGCTGAAAAAGCCCAGTTTGAGCAGAAAGGAAGAGAAACACAAGTGGAAAACTCACAAGTCCCTGTTGTCTGTCAAGGAAGTACATTTGTTTCATGAATCTTTTGTTTCAAGATTAAAAGTGGTGGGCAATATTCTTCTACTACATCAGTACTGCAATTTTAAATGTCTGCAATGCCAGATAACATAAAAAGGATTAGTTCGCAATGCTATTAAGCACTGCTGTCATATCAGATCTTTGAGGTTTTCTATCACTCTCTGCACTGCCCTAAATAACCATCTCTGTGCCAGCACACCTTTCCTGGACCCGGTCTTCCATCCAACACCCACTGAACCCTTTCTGCAAAGGGTTTAAACAACAGTTTTATGATATTTGGTGGCATACGATGACAAATGAAACATCAGTTCTGTGAAACATTAAAATGGTATTACGCACTTACTGTACTGAAAGTTGCCCCTGAACTTAACACTGGTGCTGTCCTTCCTGAGTAAAAGAAAGAAAACTAGCAGCTTATGCAGATAGTATTAAACTCTCTTCCTCCTAAATTTTCCATCTTGCACTGATGCTCATGCACTATCCTTGGCATGCCATTGCAGGGTCAGGAAAGCTGACATCGCCGTGGCAACTTGTCAGTGTCATGCAGATGGCATGGATTCAAATATAAACTGTGTAAAACATGGAAACCTACTGTGCATTGCTAATACATTAGACTTACAGGACAGTTTAATTACATGTTAGATGATGATCTTCAGCAGATATGGCATAAATTTGTCCAAAGCTAGGTAATTATTTATTAGGTTTAAACAATTTCAAGTAATTGAATATTTATGCAACTCTACACCTTTTCCCTTTGTCTTTGCATTGAATGAGTCTGCTTAATTTATAGCAACTAGGACAATATAGAAATAAGAGGAACTTTTCCTACAAACTGACAAGAAACCTTTGTGATGTTATCAGGGTGTCTATCACAAGCTTTTTAGTTTTGATCTATGTGAAGCTTACAACAGTTATTGCTGTCCCATCTGAATGATAAATTATAATATTAAAATTTACAATAGGAAATGGCTTGAAAACTTAACAAGAATGAATAAAGGAGACATTATTGAATTTTTAGGATCTGAGCAATTTTACAAAAATTGTTTTATATAGATTTGTTTCAAATAGCAGTTTATTTTGTATACATTTTTGAATTCTATTACTAACTTTATCTTAGCAATTCATACTGAGTTTGATTTACAGTTTCTTCTTTTCATTGCAGATATGCAATTAACTGGCCAGAAATTAATGCAATGTTTTAGTACAGAATTTGACAAAAAGTATTAGTGATTTAAGAATGAAAATCATCCCTCTAAATGTTAGTACAGTACAAATTTTTTCCACATTTTTTTCCATCATTTTCTTTTTTATTTTATTTGTGAAGTTCTGGCACTTTTGAGTACATTTTATATAGTGAAAACCACTATATAGTTGCAAATCACTCACTGCAATTTCATTATATTTTTGCTGTAATATCTAAATATAAAAGAGATTTGGAAATAGTTATTCTCATCCATATTTTCAGCAGTAACAGTGCTGAAATGCAGGTGACAGCACAGGATGGAAAAGCAGAAAAGACCAAGTCTTCATTTGCACATGGCAGCCTCTGAATTTAGAAGAAAGACCTGTCTAACTTGAATTATGAGTGTGAATATACAGAATAGGATTTGTACATTGAATCTAATCAAACATCCAGGCCTGGTATATTCTATAATTGTGTCTCAAATAAACCAACATTTTCTTGCACCAATCGTTTTATGCTACTAGCATAGAAGACAAATTTCATTTAAATCAGCAGAACTGAAGCATGTTTAGACAACTTCTTCACTGTTGCATTGCATCTGCTTCTCATGTTTTAAAGTTTTAGCCATTACATCCGATTAGAAAAGCATATCCTCACTGATAAATAGGTTTAAAAAGCTGATCAAAGACATGAAGAAAATAGTTTGTCTTCCCATATTTATTACTCATCTTCCCATTGAGTTAGAAAGATTTCTCTTACTTGTGTAAGACACAAGCCTCTGAAATCCTCTTTGCTTTTAGCTGAGGAAAACGCTTCTTTCCCTAAATCAGTGGCCTGGTAAGCATCCATTTTGCTCATAAAGGAATGTTTAGAGAATTTAATCATAACCCTTTTAGGGGGACTGAAAGTATCAGAAAGTGCCTTTCTTTATACTACAGAGGATGGTTGCAGTTGTGCTACCAAACTTCAAAGTATTTGAACAGCTTACAGAGAACTTGAACTACTTACTGTGAAACTGGCTTTTAGTGTGCACCTTTACTCAGCAGTTTTATCTTCAGTTTTCCTTTGATTTGCAGAATGTGTTCAACCTGCGTTATTTTTAAAGGTTTTGTTGATGAATTTTCAAATTGCAGTCCAATTCATTTCTTGCCTTGCCTTGACAGAGTTTCACATCGAACTGTACATATTTCTTGACTTGCCTTGACAGTTTCACATCTAACTGTACATCTGTCTCACTATGCATTGACTTAAATACTAATTTTCAAGACTAAGACTGAAAAAGACTATTATAATAATCTATTTTTACTTCCTGCATAAGATTCAGCCCACAGCTTTAGTTCCACTACTTAAACCACTTAAAACCCCTCTATACATGTTTCTAGAAGCCTGACTTCAATGGATAAAGATTTAATATAATGACAAAGTTTCTTCTTAATTTCAGTTAAACCAACCTTTAATTGACAAATATCATAATAGTTAACCCAACTGAATTAATCAAGCTAAAAATAAAATCTATTATAATTTAAACTTCTGAAAGTAATGTAAGTTGCAAAAAGTCACACTTAACAGCTATTATTGCACGGAATGGTCTTAAGTCTTTGTGTCTGTTTTCACTGTTTTTGAGTCTTTGGACAACTTTAAATCAGGTAGACAAGGTATGTTTTTAGAGCGCTGTTCAGTCTGGATTGCAGAGATTTTCCTTCTCTACACGTTTTCCTGGTACCTTCATTGCCTGGTAGTCACACAGTATTTTTTATGACTTTGTCAAATAATCCTCCTGACAGTGCTAATGGCTATTTCTGAACCTGTAATAGTATCAGAAATAAACCTGTGACAACAAATGCACAATCTTTTATGTTTCCAAAATAGCCATCACATACGGTGCATCAAAGAAAAGTCAATTTTACTATTTTGTCTTATTGGTCAGAAGCCACAGAGTAATTTGGTTCAAGGAGAAAGGGTGAAGGTAAGGACAAAGACAAGACCGAGCTGACTCTATGCCACTGAGCTCCAGCCATGTGAACATTCCTGGGGCAAAGTTAAAAACCTGACTGATAGGGTTATATATGCTTCTGCTGCACTCAGAAGAGGATGCCTGTGTACTGACAGATGGGACTCTGAGCTAGTACTGTAGGACTGAAACAGTAACTGGAGATGTTGGCAAAAGAGGAAGACTTGGTTTTCTACATGTAACACCTTTTATTTAAAAACGGTGAATTAACATATACTAGAAAGTAAAAGACCCATGTACAAACTTCTGTTCATTCTTTCACATGTGTCGCAAACCTGATGTACGTAGTTTCACCAGACAGAAACAGCCTGGTGATTCAGCAGTCTTGTGCATGGCATGCAATACTTTAAAGCTTCTTGTTCTGGGACTAGATAGGAACCTGTCAGAGTTTGGACTAACCGTGAAGCAGTGCAATCTCCTTCAATCTTTCTGTTTGCCAACTGACGCAAGAGCTTTATGAGGCAGGAACAGTTCATCTCACTGCATCATGTCTGAAATTACACGTCGCTTCTAATTAAAGCAGGCAAGAAAGAGGGACTGTCAGAAAACATAAACATCACACAAGTCATGTTAGATAACACTAGATAATAGAAAGGATGAGAACTTTAAATTATCTATTGTGAATATCTATGCAAACTTTATCTCATTAGTGGGTAGTACTTATCTTCCTTATTATAGAATTACCAATTCTTGCAACCGGCTGAAGTCGCTGGTGACCATTCCAAACCATGTGTGAAAATACAAGCCTATACTGATAAAAGGCTAGCAGCATCTGCAGGTGCTTTGAATTAAAATTCAGATTTTAATTATTAAAACATTGCAAGCCCAAATATTCTAAAAAGGACAAAATCTTGCCAGTCCAGCACCTAAAACCATGAAACTGATTTAAAAATTATCAAAACAGTGGAAGTGTGAATACCTTTTCATTGCATTCTGGTTTTTGAGTCAGCTGCAAAGGGAACAAGAACTCTGTGGAGGTTGCAGTCAAGTGACATGAACAGCTGATAATTTAAGGAAAAAAAACCTACTGGTACCTGAAGGGTCACAGTAGAGGATTGAGACTTTGAAACTTCAACAAGAATTGTGAATGACTTCTGTTCCCTTTTGAGCACAACAACGCCACAAACCCTAGCTTACTGCTACTCTTGTCACCGGACTATTTCTCCAGCAGAGGAATTCTGTTTGGTGAGAAGAAACCTTTTTGCCCGTAGTGTTGCATTTGGAAGCATCAGTTTATAGCTGTTAGGAAAGTAATAAGATTACAGGGAATTGAAGATCTGCAGATGTTTCTGGTGACATTATGCAGATCCAAAGACTGTGCTGTGTAGTATTTACTTTTTGAAAAAACATACCACAGGCCCGAAGATATGCTTATCCTCTGTATACAGTACATTGCTCAAAAGGCATATAGTACAATAATTAAATTCCAGAAACAAATGTGAGACTAATCAGTACCTCTACTTGCTAAATAAAAGTTTAAATCTGAACCCCTTGCCAAGATTTCATCTTCTCTGGTAGCAGTGCTAGTGCTTTTTACCTGATCTTAGAAAATTTTGCAGTAGACTCATGCATACGTGTCCAAGTAATGGAGGTTGGAGAGAACATCATTACGGAAAATAAGAGCAGTATGGGTCACTCATTACCAAGATGATACTAACAAGATTAAGATATTTAGTTGTTATGCAAAAACGCTGTTTCCTTGTAAAAGACCACCTTGTGAATTTCTCCCACATGTCCCTTTTCCTCATCAGCCCTAGCTGCCACATGCGTGCCTTCTGCAAGCTTGGTTTTCATTAATACCAAAATGTTGGTATTAGTGAAAAAATCAAGCTGAAGGAGTTCAGAGGCTGGAGTTGGAGCGCTGTTCCCTATGCTGGGTGTTTCATCCCACAAAAAGCGGTTGCTCCATTGGACCCTAGATTTGGAACTTGGTGCAATATTGTCAGGGCATGAAGTTGCATTGTGAGTCAGGGATTTTTCCGTTGGTTTGGCTTTCTACAGGACGTTTTGGTTTTCATTGTGCACCTGGAACATCCAGCCGGTGCTGGGGCAAGCGAGAGTTGGAAGCAAGTTAGATTAGGAGAAGGAACAACCATTGTGTGAGCGGAAGGTTTCTGTCCTCTGAGCAGCTGATCCTGCAGGAAACATTGTCCTACCAGCCAAAGCAAATCGCAGTTGGCTTTTGGGTGAGATGTAGAAGATGGCTCTACCCACCTATCCCCAGTAAAGAGCTCAGTTCTTTATCTAGCTTGGTTAACTAAGGAGCTTAAGCAAGCACAACATGGCTTTACACAGAACATGTAAGAGAAGGGCTTGTCCAGAAACTGTTGTATGCAGCTGGCACAGAATGGCTGATTCCTGCCCCCTGGCCTGCTGCAGTGGGAAAGGAGAGAGGGATCTGCTGAGACCTACGTAGCCGTGAGTACCTGCTCTCTAGGAGAGCGCTCTCACTGCATGGATGTAGATGCTTGGAAAAGGCACAGCTCTACACCATTTACTTCTGGTGTTTCTGCAAAACTGAAATACGGAGGAACCACGTGCACCAAACGTATCTGGTGCTTCAGGATATTTACCATGTAAGCCTGCTTGCTTAGGCTACTGTGAGCTTCTGATTCAAGAGTCTAGCACCAGGCTTCCAGGGTTACCCAAAAGATGGATTTCAGATTCTAAAAAGAAGATCATACTTTGGATTGACAGTAGTCATACCTCTTTTTACCAAACACGTTGTCTGCTCCAAGGACTGTATATGTGTAGTGTACAAACTGTAATGTCTCAATTTTCCCTGAGAATTCAGCCCCCTGACTTGTTAAGCCAATATTTCTGCACCATTATTCTAGCTGTGACACAGATCTTGGCCCAAGGATCTGGGCTACCTCCTGATGGGTATTCTGTCATTGCAAGCACCTCTTCCTCCTCCGTTTAAGAGGCTGAGGTGAGTCAGGTAACAGAATACCACCTGAAG
Source organism: Fulmarus glacialis (assembly GCF_000690835.1). Taxonomy (NCBI): domain Eukaryota; kingdom Metazoa; phylum Chordata; class Aves; order Procellariiformes; family Procellariidae; genus Fulmarus; species Fulmarus glacialis. The sequence goes on from NW_009213867.1 coordinate 27,728, forward strand.
GCTGTGGCTTTATTGTGATTTTGTCTGTGTAATTGAATCAAGAAAAAATGTTCCTTCTATTTCACAACCTTACCGATGTGAGTAAGTGTCCACTTGCATCTCTAACAGCTCAGGTGACTTATAAAATAACACGTGCAGCAAGGGTGTAAGAGCAATCGCTCGTGATATACAGCCACTCTGCCAAGACAGAATTTTCCAAAGCTTTTTTGTTATTACCCTCTGGATACTCTGACCTAGCAGGATGTAGCAAGAGAATTAAACTGAACAGACTGCTAAAATACCTGCTAATTAACTTTGTTTAACTTCCTCCAGTGTCAGTCTGTGAGCAGGATACATTTTCAAATAATTAGGCATATGAGACCTTTAAAACTTCATTAACTCTTTCATTTTCTAACCGCTCTGCGTTAGCTGAATGCTTTTTGAACCCCTTGGATTTGTTTGTACTTTGTTAGGGCCGATGCTAGTGAAGAGGTGCTCTGTGGCTTTCTGTAGGCAGGAGAAATCTCATATTAATCTCACATTCCTAGCTCAGTTTAAAAGGAGGGACACTGAGCTTTACAGAGCAACAGCACAAAATAATTATGCATAGTACTAATGTAAAGCAAGAGATTTAACAGATTTCCTTCAACTCAGGGAAAGCAGGCTGATCTACATACAAGCAGAGACCAAAAAAAAACCCTTTTCATACAAAATTAGAAAGGAGCATGGCTAGCAATATTCCCTCTCTGCTACTCATTGAACAATTTGCCTATTTATGATACTACCGATTCTGCCAAAAACTGTCCTCTAATTCCACTGAAATCAAGGAAAATTTTAATGGCTTTTATAGATCATTACACAGGTTGGACTTTTATCTTCGCTGGGGGAACTCTGTGATTCAAGACAGCTGTACTACGGCTACACAGCTGCAGTCATTTCCCTTCCCAGAGAGAGAAACTTTCTCTAGCTCCGAGAGAAATTATTTCCCTTCAAGATAATTTTTGATAGTACTAAGAAACACCTGTTGAACAAAGTGGGGGGAATCCACAACAAAAAAGGTGCAGGCAGGTAATACAAGAATACTAGAGATGCCAAGCAGGGAGAGAAGCAAACTAGTGTTAGTAGGGCTGTGCCAACGCTCAGACCTGGTTTGGTATTTCTCACTTTGGGTCCCAGTGGATCTGTTCTTTTAAACTGATTGCAAACTGCTTATAATGTCTGTGTGTCGCCTTAAACAGCATAGCAATATCCTGCATGTTCCAGGCACAGTGTAATTTTCTTCCTTACGCAAACCACCAATTCATTGCAACAGATTGCGGTATTGTCAGCTTTCTTATGCCCCAAATACCTTGTATCTCTTTTAGCGTTTGTACTACCATGCTACTTCAAGTTAGCATTCAAAGTCCAGATACACCTGGAATACTACTCAGTTTTCAAAATCTAGAAATAGCGTATTATTTTACTATCTACTTATCTGCTTTTATTTTATCTTTTATTTCTATCTCCTTTTATTTTAGCTTTTACAGTAATAAGTTTGTGGATCTCTTAGTAAGCACAAAAAACCTCCCTCACTGAAAGAAACGTTAAGTTCAGCAATGCATCAGTGTGATTTTTTTTCTTAAACTGGTTCATGGGTACATTTTCCATGTTGAAGCAAAGACTCTAGTTTAGCTGTTGCACTAACAGTGGCTCCAGATCATGACACTGCATAAAGGGAGCTTGAACAATGAATCCAGGCTAACTCTGATTTTGAAAATGCAGTTCTAATTTATAGTAAAATCAAATTTACACTCTTCCTGCCTTTATTCTAATTCACAGCTCACCTTGCCCAAACAGATCACAACCGTACTGGTAGCAATGCTTTACCCAGTCCTCTCTTCCCAGCTATCCAGCTCTGGTGTGACTGCTCCCAGTTTCAGGACCCCACCCTTCTCCCAGGTGAATATAATTTAGGTTTACTACTACTCCCCTACAACCCTCCACACCTCTTTATTAAATCTCTTCTTGTTTAGCTAAAGACAGCAAGAGATTTTCTGTGGTTTAATGCTTTATTATATAAAGCATACTAATAGGAAAAGTATTGTAATAATATATTCCCTAGGGTCATGGGGTTTCTATCTCATTGCCACCGCTGGGTTGAGCGCTGTGTTCCAGTTCCTGTCTTTAATCAGGATGAGCCCAAGATTCTTTCTGAACTTTATTTAATTATAATAGAATGATATGAAGAGAAGTAAATTAATACTTTCTGTGGAATTTTTGGAGGTTCAGGCTTGCAGGGATTCACTGTCATGCTGGGGAATGCTGCAGCACTGATGTCCTCAGGCTGGTTAGGCAGAAGAAAAGAGGCAGAGGTAGCCAGGAAGGTCTGGAGGCTCCCTGCTTTCTGAAGCTGACCCCTGCATTAGCTTTCCACAGCAATCCCATTGCACTGCTCAGGCATCTTCAACTTTGCCCTCTATGGTGTGCTGAACTGTCCCTTACAAAAATACCCACTTGTTACTAAACTACTGTCCTTCTTTCCTTCCATACTGCATCTCAAAGATAAGCCATGACAAAATAAATCACTCCTCCTACAATAACACTCCATATCAACAAATTCCTACGTGAAAACTTTCACATTTCCCCTGAGAATCCAATAAACACGGTAGGGAAACAAAAATGTGCTAGGTCTACGACAGCCAAAACACTACATGGTTGGTGCAAAGTTAACATGAATGTGTGGTGTAATTTTGTTGGTGTGAATTAAAGCAGAATTGGGACTCAAAGTATCTAGGTGCATACCTTGCAGATTGACATGGTATTTTATTGAGTAATCAGTGCTTTTTCCCTGATAACATAACTGTACAACAAATACTTTCTGATGGGAAAACTTAGAATTGTTGTCTTCCAACTATTGTGCAGTGAAAATAAGAATGTAAACAAATTATTTAATATGTAGAAGCAGGGTGAAAACTAATATCTTGCCAAGGACATGACCAGGGTAATTTTATGCTCATCAGTCCCTACTTTTGTTTCATAACAAAAATCTCATGTCTTCTACAACAGGAGGAGGAAACTCGAGTCCTGGCTGCAAAGCTCCACCAGATGTGAGAGCGGGGAACAAAAGGGTGAGACTGAGCAATGACTAGGACAGCGGTGTCACCTAAACTAATGAAACACTGCTGGGAGTGAAAAAAACCATGAGTCTAAGCATCTCTGCTTACAAGGTTCCCAATTTGGAAGAGCTGTAGTAAGAAGCATAAAAGAAAAGAAGAGACCTGTATAGTAGGTATGAGAGGAAACCAGGGGCTGGCTGTCCCTGCTGAGGCACCTTGGCGTGTCCTCCTGGGGGGCCACCATGTTTCCTACCCAAATCGCATGGCAGTCCTTGCTGACACCTCACTGATACACCTGCTCCACCTCAGTGTTTCTCGCTTAAACCCGGCGCTGCCCCCTCAGAGGCATCTTGGTGCTCCCCACCCCAACCCTGGTGCTGCGGTGCCCAGTGTTTCCCACACTAGCCCCGGGCCCTGCCCCAGCACCACCTCAGGGCTGCCCCTCAGCCCCTGTGGCCCTCAGCCCCGGGGCAGCCTCCTGCCCCTCTGCAGCCCTGGGGTGTTTCCCACCTCAAGCCCAATCCAGCTGTGCCAGCGTGGGACCCTGCGGGAGAAGGGAGTCCCCTCCATGGGCCTGAAGAGCACTGGCCCCACACCTCACCCCCTCCCCACAAGCCAGCCCCGATGGGGATCCCTACAGCCCGTGCCCCTGCTTGCAGAGCTCCAGTCTCTCCATCCCCCATGGAGGCAGGGAACGTGCCTCCTCGCTGCACCCAGCAGCCTGTCCATGACCCACAGCAGGCCTCAGCGCCAAGGCAGTGATGCCCCCGGGCACCCTTCAGTGCCACCGCCATGTTGCTGCTTCCTTGGAAGTAAGGTGATTTTATGTTGGAATCATGTTACTTAATTGTAAATGCAAAGGACAGAACATTTATTTATTCTTATTTTATTCTTATTTCTTAATTTATTTTGCACAGGAGCTGAAATAAGTGAATTCTACATGCCAGAAAAGGCCTTCATGCCAGGTACCAAATCTGCTAGCAGAATGGACCAGGATCAGCTCTTGTGCATAAGAAAATGTCTCTCCTATTCCTTGCCTGTACCTGTTCCAAGCGTGAAGTCATTAGGGTTCAGAGAGCTTTCTAGTGGCCAAAGATCTTCCCTCTGAACAGCTATAAAAATGGCATCATTCTGAGAGGGGGATCAGATTTATTTTTAATGTGGATAAGCAGCATGCATTTCCTTCTTCTCAGAAGCAGCTGAACCATCTGGGCTGAGATTTCCCTCCCCCAACCCTCTATGTTTGAGACAGATGCTTCAGTGGAGAAGTTTAGCTTAAATAATTGCTGTTTAGCAAAAGCATACACTATTGGGGGAAAAAAAATGAACCAAGGCTCTTATAATTCTGGTAATTTTGGTAAAGGGTGCTAATACTAGGCCAGCACATATGCACATTATTAATAGATGACTTTGTCCCTCTTTGTATGCCCTAATGGCTAAGAGGCAGACAGACGAAGGAGAGGATAGGACAAGAAGTAATAGATGTCCTTGTGTAGAAAATCAACTGGAGGTCAGGCAAGTCCTGGTCTTTGGGTACATATTTTTACCATCTTCAGAACAGAGAGATAATGGTGGGCAACACTTCACTTTATGTTGAAGTGTTTCGTTCTCTCCTCCTCAAGATTAGTTACACTTTTTCCTTCATTCTGCAGTCTGCTATAAAGGCTATGTTGCTGAATTGCAGTCTCCCATTGACAAAAGGACACCATATAAGCTACTCTAAATCACCCATTAATGCCTCTAAGGATAATGACCACAGCCCACTGAAAACATACATGTAGTAACACTAGCCACATGAAACGCCACTGGCTCTATCACTTTTCCTCTGAGTTTCTGCCATTTTCGTTGTTCCTTGTAGTCGCGTTGTAGGTGCATTGGCTGATCTGCACCACTGTAGGGTTGAAACTGGACCATTTCCCTGATATTTGGCTTGGTTTCTTCAGTATATCATTGCCAACAGAACGCTTCCTGCTCTTGCTCTTATGTACCATGAATGATGGCGATAAAAGGATGTGTGCAATTACTAAGCACACTAGAGGAGGGAACTGGATGTAGCCCTTAACTTAGCTCTCTTGTTTTGTTACCTTCTTAGGTGTAACTAGTACACATAGAAAATTAAAACAGTTTTTCAGTGAGGCTATGAAAAAATATTCCTATTAACTACTCTAACAGAAGAAAAGAATGGTATTTCACTAGAGGCTAGTTAGCATGAAACATCCTCAGTGGCAACTCTAATGCATTTTAACTGGTGAAGGTCTCAGCAGAAAACTTAATAGTAGATTTGTGCACAAGCATGAATCTGTGCATGTATAACACAATTGTTATTTCGGTGAGCAGCACAGCACAAAACAAGAACAGTGTATGTTATTCCTAACAGTAACACGATAATACTAAGAAGACAAGACACCTTAGATGTTACACTTTGGAAAACAGAGAAAATAGCCATTGTCTTGTAAAAGGCCTTGTAATTTTCTGCTACATGCCCCTTTTTGCACTAAGACTGAATTGCCACATGCTCATCTTTGAAAGCTTTGAGATAGCCAGAAAATTCCCTGGTGAGGGGTACTGTGCAGGTGGACAAATGCATGAAAACTCTGTGATGCATTTAAGCACTAGTAATAAAAAAATATATATGGAAACTGTATGCTGTGACTTTTGACTTCTTGCATTTCTTGTGGCATGTTTCCACCTTGTAACACCTTGTGTTGTGCTGCATGCATGTTACTATTAAGACAGAATAACAAAAACATGTTTTAGTGCGGTTTATGAAGTTCTGCTTGGTTGGACCCCACTATTCCCAAGGCAAGAGCTACCCCTGTTTTCTTTGTCTGGCTCAGCATCGTTCTCCTTCTCTACATCAGTTCTCTATAGCAATAATAACCCATTTGGACATAATAACAAAAAAAATTCCGGGGCTACACTGAGACTGACCCATGATAGATGAATGTGCTATAGCTCCTTCCTGGCCTGAGCATGCTGTTATTATTGCCGTAAAGAAAAACTCACCAAAATATAGGGCTAGTATATGTTTGTGCATATCATAAACACTCATGCTGACACGGCACAGGGTTAGCATATGACTCAAAAATAATTGTGGGTCCACCAGTTTAGATATAAACTTCACATTTTGATGCGTGTTCTTCTTGACTGTATAACACTCCTGTGTCCTCTTTAAATAATAAAGGAACCTGGGCACTTTTGCAGGTTAGAAAACACTGGAATATCAGAAACTTTTCTACTGACTGATAATAATACCATCCTTCCCATGTTCATGGGCTGTTGGATTTCTCAGACAGAAGAAATAATGCAGTTGTACTGCACATGGGATTTATTAGAGAAACTGTGCAGGGACTGTGGCAGCAGTAGGAGCAATAATGGGAAGTTCATATTGTACCAATTCCTTTATTCTCCATTATCGGAGGAGACATACTAAGAGACACTCTGCTTGTATCACCTTGTGAATGAGGATAATTTTGTAGCTGGCAGGAAGAATTTTCCCTCTCATTAGAAGCAGGCCAGAAGTTCTCAGATAAGAGAGTTATGCATAAAAAAATACTCTTCTCCTATGTGGGCCATATTGGGCTTGTTAGCTATGGCTGCAGAGTACCATGGATTATTCAGTGCATGAGCCTTCAACACAGCTAGGGGAGATTTGCCTTCATTAGATAAAATTCTGTCTTTCCTGGGAGTAAAATAAATATATGAAGAAGGTGTTGCAAATAAACGGTGTTGCAAACTTTCTGGGAAAATCATTGGAAAATGATTTATTGTTGGAAAAGAAATTAATCATCACCATTTGTCTTTATCTCTGGTAAATGCACATCACTATTCTGCAGAATAAACCTGCATGCGTACGTCATGTCTTAGATGCTGAATGTTTTCCCCACCTGTTTGATGTTTCCCCTTGTATGGGATACAGACTTGGGGCTTGATCCACTTGCTGTGACATCTGTGGAGCTAGATAAGAGCCTTACAAGCCTCACTCGCAACTAGTATAGGTTATTTCAAACAATGTAAAAATAATCTTCATCTTAGCTTAAATGACTTTTGTAAGGCATCAAATACTTGATAACTTGAATAAAATTATGTGGGCTATCTTCATGATACTTTTAATAGAGCTTCCCCTCCAAAGAAATACTTAGTGTTTTATCTTTTAGTACAAGCAGTAGAGTCACATTAAATAGAGAACGTGTTGTTCTTCTCTGTGATGATATACTCTGAAAATAGATGTTAGGCTTTGCTCTTGGAGAACGTGTGAATTCTTTCAAACAAAGCTCAGTATGCCGTGGGAAAAGCTTGGTGTCTGCTTGAAAATGGGCTAAATTGCAATAGCAACCTTTACTTTGCCTTGCACCGTGGTGCCAACATGCTAAACAAATAGAAATACTGCGTAGCAAAAGATGTATAAAAAGAATAAAATAAACAGTTTGGCATTATAAATTATAGCACTTACTATGCACTTGACAAATAACAGAATCATAGAATCATAGAATCA
>NW_009213868.1:0-970 GCF_000690835.1 Fulmarus glacialis
CTGCGGGGGGATGAGTGGGGACATGCTGGTGGGCTGCACCTTCCGGCAGCTCCCCCACCCCAGCGCCCACCCTGCACCATCCTTCCCCGCGCCCTCACCGTCTCTCCCGGCAGAGGCTTGAGCTTGCCATCACGGGCAGCTGCGCTGGTGTCCTGTTGCCATCACGGGCAGCTGCTTTGGCTTCCTGCAGGTCCCTCTCCAGGCTCTGCACCAGACCCAGCGCGGAGTCTATCTCCAGGGGTCCACACGCCTCCTGAGCCTGTGATGGGGGAAAAGGGAAGGTGAGCGAGGTGACCGCTGAGCCCACCCTGCTGTGGCAGAGACCATGACCTGCCACCAGGCTGTCCTCGTTCTCCCCCCCTGCTCTGCGTAGCCAGAGTCCCGCTGTGGCATGGGACCCAGCCTCTCACCTTCTGGGCAGCCGTGCGGAGCTCAGCCAGAGCCGCGGCCAAGTTCTTGGCACACTGGCTGAGTTGCATCGCGGAGGCTTGGTCTGTGATGGTGGGGACAGTGGCCTTGGCTGCAGCTACCATCTTCCCACCGGGCTGTCGGGCCAAAAGAAAAAGCCGTGAGAAGGGGACAAACATACAGCATCTCTCTGCTGCCCACGTGCAGCAGGCTTCCTGGTATCTTAGGAGGGCCAGGCACGGTAGGAAAGCTGTAATGCCAGAGCTGGTGCGGGAGGCTCTGGGCAGTGTGGGTACCTGCAGGAAGTTCTGGCTGGCAGCAATGAGAGCCAGCTGGGCGCTGGGGCTGTCCGGCTGGGACTGGCTTCCTCGTACGCCCTGCACCAGCATCGGGATCTGCTCTGCCACCACCTGCCAGAGAGGAGGGTCACTGGAGAGGCTCGGTAGGGGGTAGACGGATCTAATCCAGGACCAGTGACCGAGTGATTGGCTCCCAGGGGAGCTGCGTGAGGACCCCAAGGTCCTGCCTGCCCACTGCAGCCGAGCACGGAAACCCGGTGCGG
>NW_009213868.1:1179-1587 GCF_000690835.1 Fulmarus glacialis
GGCAGCCTGCCCCGAGCCCCCCTACCATGCACTGGGGCCCAGCTCCCCCTAAACTTCTCCTCCCATGCCTCTGCCTGTGACACTGGAGCATCCCCAGCACCCTCAGTGCCCGGCATCCCAAAGCAACACCGTGTGTACAAGGGAAGGGAAGGGAGCAGTGGAGAGGTCTCTGCGGGATGCAGCACGGACGCTGTACATGAAAAGGACCTTAACCCTCTGGAAAGTGCAGGGATGCGGGGGCTCCCGGCCAGGTCTCGCTCGCTGACCATGTCTGCTTGCCCTCCGCAGCCCCCTTGTCTGGCGTCTCACCTCCAGCTTGTGCACGAGCTTCTTCTTGATGGCGTTCTGGGCTGCGGCGTTTGTTGCCATGCGGAGCCCTTCTGCTGCCTCGCGCAGCCGCTGCTGCTG
>NW_009213868.1:1645-2832 GCF_000690835.1 Fulmarus glacialis
TGTCCGAGCCCCGTGGCTGCCCTCCCGCACCTGCTGCTTCTGCTCCTCGCTGTCCGGGTGGGCTGCAGCTCCCTGGAGAAAGAGGAAACCCACCACACCTTGCAGGTGCTGCCAGGTCCCTTGTCCTTCTGAAGCAGCAGCTATGCTTTGGCCCGATGCTGGTGAGCACCCCCAGGCAGCCTGGCTGCCTCCAGTGTCGGGGAGATGCCCAAAGCCTCTTTGTGAGAGCTCAGCAGCAGAAGAGCTAAAAGCTCCTCTGCTCCCACCCACAGCTCCAGGAGGAGCCCCACTCCATTGCACAGGTCCTCAGCTCAGAGCAGGACCTTGCGCTGGGAACCACTCCCCCACCCAAGGGCTGCTTACCCCTTCTGCAGCACCCAGCTGACAGCGTTGGATGGGGCCGGGGGCCAAAGCCCAGCGTCCATCCTCCCTCACACCACTGACCTTCGCAGCCTCCACCATCTTGGCAGTGGCATCAGCCAGGATCTTGGCCGCGCTCAGCAGCTTGCGCGAGTTCTCCAGGTCCGTCTCACCCTCCGCGTCGGCTTTGATGGCATTGACGAGGTCAGAGGTGGCCTGGGCCAGAATACGAGCCTGCCGCACCATTTCCCCTGGGACAGAAAGGAACGGTGGCCTGTTAGCAAGTCCCATGGGCTCCCCGATACCTTCCCGTCCACTATGCTCTACCATCAAGGTGCCATCAGCTGCTCTCACCAGCATCGCCCATAGAGCTGAATATGTTCTCGGTGACGTTGAGGATGGTGTCGGTGGCCTGGTCGTAGCGCCCGATGGGCTGCCCACCCAAGGCGTGCTGCTTGATGTGCTGCAGCAGGTCATTCAGGGCCTGGGTGACAGCTGTGGCTGCCACCCCTACTTGCTTCAGGAGCTGGTCATCGTTGGTGGCCGCCTTGGAGGCCTCCACGCAGCCCTCTGCTGACTTGGCCACCAGCTTGCCAGCCTCAATCAGCTGCTCCTGGCAAACCGGGGAGCTGATTGTGGGAGCCACAACCTGGAGGGGAGGAGAAAGGCTGGGCAGCGAGCGTGGTGGGCTCCTTGCAGGAGCTGTGCAGGGACAGCTGCCCCCAACTTCTGCTCCTCCAAAGATGATATTCAGTGCTTGGGCACAGTGGCAGGAACCCCAGCCCGAGGCAGCCCACGCTGCCTAATATCCTGCCTGAGGATATGTG
>NW_009213868.1:2855-3522 GCF_000690835.1 Fulmarus glacialis
TGGAGCTGCCACCAGCCAGGTGATGCTTGCAGCCACGCTGAGGCAAGCGTTAACCTTGCTGCTTACCTTGGTGCAGGCTACCAGCTGGGAGGTGGACAGGGCGCACTGGGTGGCAGCAGCAATCACCTGCGTCTGCAGCGCTGCGTCCTCCGTTTTCTGAGCCACGTTCTTGGCTTTGAGTACCAGCGCGGCGGCGGCGCTGGCCACCGCCTTGGCCAGCTGCATGAGCATGTCCTGGGAGGGACAGAGAGTGTCAGCACGGGAGCCACGACGGCGGGAGCACCGCAGGGCTCTCGTGAAATATTCAGCAGGGAAACATGAGCTCTCAAGGGCCTTTCATCCACTCCGTCCCAGCACCGGCAGCACCAAACACCTGGAGTGGCTGGCAACACGTTGACCCCATCTCTACTCTGTGCTACAGCCAGCGGTGAGGCTGTAACCTGGCCTTGTGCTACAGCCTGCGCCGTGGCACCACCACGAACACCGCCCAGAGCAGCTCGGGCAATGCTCCGCATCACCCCAACACCCATGACCTGCTCACTGCCCGCTCCCCAGGCAACAACCCTCGCCGAGTCCCTGATCGTACCACAGTGACAACCTGCTGCAAGGCACCGCCGGCACTGGCTGGGGTTGTACAGAGGCCCAAAAAAAGAAAAACACCCCTGGC
>NW_009213868.1:3678-5198 GCF_000690835.1 Fulmarus glacialis
GGGCTCCAGCTCCGCTGGCATTCCGGGGGCTAAAGGAGAGGTATGACGAAGCAACCAGCCTCCTCTCCCCCAGGGGGGGAAGGGAAGGCACGGGGCCGCCCTGCCAGCACGCAACAGGCAGCAACCAGCACACAGCAAACTGCTTTCCTGCAGGGCATCAGACATGACAGCACGCTGCAGACATCAGGATTAGCTCCCATTAGCTGAGTGAAAACTGGCAGCACCAGCGCTAGACAGCAAATGCTTGGGGCAAAGACCTTGGTACGCAGGGCAGTGCTCTCTGCCTGCTGCACCTTGCAATCCTCCTGCCGTGTGCGTGCTCACAGCGAGCGGCCCCGCAGCCTGTAACAGCTAAGCCTCCGGCCACCAAGCCAGAAGTGTCACAGCTTCCCCTCACCTCCTGCAAGCCAAGACTACTCCTGCTACAATCCACCACCTTTCCAGACAGGAGGAGAGATCGGAGAGCGCATGCACCCAGCTCCAGAGTCCCCAGACTGCTGCATCTGAGCCCAAGGGGGGAAGTAGATACACTCGGGTCTGGCAGCTGCAGGGCAGAGCATCCTGCTGCATGTGTGCAAATTGCCTTCCAGGTCCTAAATTCACCCCTTGGGGCTGCCCTGTCCTGGCACTGATGTCTGGCGGAGCATGGCTTCCTGCCCTGACGCTAGCTTTTCTGCTCCCCTTGGCTACATGTCCAGGCTCTTCTGCTCATGTTCAGGCTGTGTGGCCGCCATGAACAGAAACCCCTTCTTTCTGGAATCTGTTTTGGTCCATCCTACGGCTGGATCCTCCTCCCCAGCACGGTGTGCTATCTCCCTTATGCTGGAAGGAGCAGTCGTGGGAAAGCAAGCTGGCTGGAAGTCAGCTCAGCCAAAACAAACGGCTCCATGAGGCTCCAGGCACCCTGGGTCTCTGATGGGGGCAGGCAGGCAGCTCCCACAGGCAGGGAGCAGCAGGCAGGAGCTGAGGCGGCTGCAAGGGAAGACTCCCAGGGCAGCGCTTGCCCAAGCGGCGACCCGAGTGCATGGACTTCTAAGAGCCAACCACCAGAAAAGCAGATTTTTGACAAGAGCCCTTCTCCAAAGAGTTCAGCTGATAGTCCCTAGAGGAGCACCCCTCACATTGGAGAGGGCAGGGACCACCAAGCCATGCCTACAGCCCCCTTTTACCGTCTTTGGGTCAGAGGCAGGCAGGATCCAAGCACGCCGGCTTTCTGGGATCTACATGGGAATCCACAAGATAAGAGGCGTTATATCACAGCGGCTTTAGGGACAGAGATGGGCAATGGCCTGTTCCCTCCCTCAGCAAAGTCACCACCAGGCACCAGCCAAGCTTCGGCCCGGAGCCCTTCTGCCAGGTCCTGTGCAACGGCTGACGGTTTTAGGGAGCGGGTCTCCCTGGATGCACTCACCTGGAAACGAGGGTCGGTGTCGCTCTCCCCGATCTGCTGCAGCAGCTCCCCGCTGGTCTGGCCCACGAGGCCGGCAGCCTCCCGGGGGTTTCGGGGGGGGCGGCACGGG
>NW_009213868.1:5250-7666 GCF_000690835.1 Fulmarus glacialis
CCCTTGGCCTCATGCCCTCAGGCCTCCCTCCTGCCACCCCACCTCAGCGCTGGCAGGCTGTGCCGTTTTCAGCAGGTCCGAGACGGCGCTTGCCAGGTTCTTGGCTGCCTGCAGAAGCTGCCGCCCATTCCCTCCCTCGTCCTCCATCAGCGCAGCCAGCAGCTTCACGCCCTTGGACATCTCCGTCAGGTTCGAAGAGATGGTGGTGACGGCGCAGCCCACGGCGGTGTAGTCTGTGTCCGCTGGATCCCCTGCACAGGGAGGAGACAAGTCAGGATGGGATGTGCTTCAAGTGATGCTCCAAGAGCATCCCCGCGCCTGTTACCAATGTGGTTCTCCTTCCTGGGAGCCACAGGAGAGACCCTCTGGCTCCTAAGCCTGAAAGGTGGTCGCATCAGCTGAGTTTGGGCAAGAGAGCCTGGGGAAAGAGAGCTGCACCAAGCTATGGCTGTGCTGGACAACATGCTCCTGGTCCAGAGGATGGCTGGTCAGCCAAGGACTGGAAGGACTGGGCTGGGCACAGGCAGGGATCTAAAGGCAAGGCGAGCTGCGGGGGCATGGCCAGCTCTACCAGCACGTTAGCAGCAGTCAGGGCTGATTTAGTTCTAGCTGGGGCAGGCTGGCTCCTCCAGTCTGTGATGGAGGACAGGAGCCTTCAGCCAGACAAGAGAGACCAAGCCTTCTCTGGAGATGAGGCACCCCTTTTCTCCAATCCTCCACATACCTGCAGTAAGGTTGACCACCGAGGCTGTGCCGGCAGTGATAGCATCCACTTGGGAGTGGATCTCATGCTTTGACTCATCCATCTTGTTTTTGCGCCAAGCTTTGGATGCCTGAAATGGGGAGAACAGGGTCAGGAGATGGTGGTGGAGGTGGTGGGTAGCTGCACCCATGCTCACACAGAGAGATGCAGGAAAAAGGAGACAACGAAGAAGGAAGGAAGAGCTGTGACCACCCATACTTGGTGGCCAACGCTTGGCCCATCTTGACCAAGCAACGTGACCAAGCGTCCCCTCCACTCCCCCTAGAGCGGGATACAACCCCACCTCTTTGCAGGCAGCAGATCTTCCCAGGAGCTGCTGACACTTCTCCCGGGAATGCGGCCAGCCTGACCCAGCCCAGCCAATAACCTCCAGCGAGGTCGCCTCCCAGCACCCCGCCTTCACCCAGCACTCACAGCATCCTGCCCGAGGGGTGGCAAGGTCTCGAAGTCATCCAGCGTGGCCTGGGCTGCGTGCACAGCCTGCATGCTGGAGTTGATGGTGCCGGTCAGGGCTTGCTGGGCTGAAGTCTACAACACAGGGACAGATTGAGGTATAGAGGAGGCTGAAAATCTAGGCTTAAATATTTGGCTCACACACCCCCTCCCCAACATGGTGGAACGTGCTGTTGATGACAGTGGTCTAGGTAGGCGCCTCCACAAAAGGGGGTGCACCTAGCAAAAAGGGGATCTCCCCTCTGCACCTTCCACTGGGAAATGCCCCATCCCACCGTGGGTACAAGCGAGTCTCACAGTTAACCAGCTCTTGGGGAGTGGGGAACAGAGGCAATGGGACCCCACAAGGCTTTTACAGCAAGCCCCACAGCAAAGGGCCAAAGAAGATAGCCTCCTCGTTGCCTTTTCCAAGCACTTCTCCAGCTGCAGAGGATGTGGGGGACACCAAAGCCAGGCACAGGGCTCTGCTGCAAACCACGCGCTGGTGGGGCTGGCCAGGCACAGCAGCTAGGGGCAGCTCAACCTGAACGAGACGCTGCAGCCGGCGGCCAGAGGAAAACACCAGGGTGTAGCTCAAGTTTGCAGAGTAGGTGCAGGAGGATGCCAGCTCAGCCAGGCCAGCAAGTGCACGAGGCCAGTGACACAGAGCCCCTGCTCTTCACAGCAAGCCAACGCCTGGCCACAGACCCAAATGGATGGGTCTACACGAGCCCCATGGACACCTTTCAGAATTCGTGCCCTACAGTGGGCAGGGGGAGAGCTTACCAGGGGAGGCATGTGCCCTCGGTGCATCTGGCCACTGGTGATTTGCAGCTGAGGCTGCGGCATCGTGCCCACCTGGAAGTTTTCTGGCCCTCCAGCCCCTGTCCGCATGATGGCTGGCAGGGCCACCGAGCCCAGCTCCGCCTTGCCTACACGGTTAAACTGCTGCTGCAAGACAGTCGACCTGAAACAGGGAGAAATACCAGGTCAAGGGATGCCCACAGACCCAGCACCAGGCTCTGCGGGAGTGCTGCCACCAAAGGACCGGCAGCTCTTCCTCCAGACACGCTATGCTGCAAGCTTGGCTGGAGCCCACTCTCCACTGAACTTCTGCTTGGCAGCTAACTCGCTCCTGGAGGACTTACTTCTTTGGAGACACAGAGTCTTCCAGCATGGTGGACTCCTCATCCCCCTCTAGTCCAAAGTGGTCTTTGCTCT
>NW_009213868.1:8081-15650 GCF_000690835.1 Fulmarus glacialis
CCCAGCCTTCCCCTCCTCCTGCAGCCCAGGCACCATACCCATCTCCAGCTCCCCCAGCAGCACCATGTGCCAATGGCTGTCTGGAGGCAGCTGGAAGGGGCACCCTGCACCCCCCTCTGGAGAGGGGCCAGTTATCAGTGCCCTTCTCAGCACAGCCTCACCTTTTTGAGGATGATGTCGATGTAGCCGGCAATCAGCTGGGCGATCTGCTCCCCCTCCGTTGTCTGCACCGAGTAGTAACCATCCTGGTAATCTCCAAAATCCTGCAACGGCAGGGCACAGGGTAGCACCGGAGCAGAGCACTGGCGGCCATCCTGAGCCCCTCTGGTATGCGCTAAGCGCCCACGCGCCAGCCTCCAAAACAGCAGCCAGGAGAGGCACCAGAGGAGGGCAAGGCTGTCCCACCATGGGGCAATACCCAAGAGAGGGGTTGGCGTGAGAGCAGCCCCCTAAGGGGGCACTGCCGGGGAGTGGGGGTGGAGGACCAGGGCTGGTCCCTACCAGGGTGAAGCTCTTGGGCGAGGCTGCCCAACGCTTGATGTTGGTCAAGCTCCACTCCTGAATCACTTCCTTGGTCTTCTCGTCCACACGCATCACACACTCCTTGGTAATCCCCAGCAGCCGTGGCACCAGCTTGTTCTTCCCTTTCATCTTCTCCTGCAGGCCACAACAGAAGGGTTGTGGGCTGTCCCCGAGACACATCCGTCCAGGCAGAGACCTTTAAGGCCTGCTGTGGCTACCAAACACCCCCAAGGCCACACTCTCTGGTGGTCACAACCATGACAAGGGGCTTGAAAATGAGAAGAAACGTGAACCAAGAAGTGGGAAGGCAGTGCACAGGGACAGGCAAGAAGAAGGAAAAGTGGATAGTGGAGACACAGGGAAAATTGGAGCAATGTGGGTTGAGGGGTAGCAGCTGGAGACACAACAGATGGAGGGATGCTGGAAAAGAGGAATTTTGGCCGGTGAGAGGTGGGACTGGGGGGAGCTGCTGCTCTACCTTGACCAAGAAGAAGGAGACTCCGTAGGTCTTGAGGGAACGGGCAAGTTTCACGTAGCGAACTTTGGCCTCGATCTCGCTCATGTTCCCGCAGTTCTTGTGGGCCTGCGACAGCAAAGAGGGAACATCACGCTAGCTTCACGATCCCCTGGCTGTGCCACCATCGCCCTGTCACAGCCTTTCGAGGCTCTCCCCACCCTACCGGCATCCCCTGCCCCTTCTACAGCATCCTTCTGACCTCTGGGACCTCAGGAGCTGCCTTGCCTGCCCACCTACAGCTTCCTGCTCCTGTTTCTCACCCGCCAAGCTGCTTTGTGTTGCCTCCAGAGACAAGAGCAGCCTCAAACTTTGGCAAGGAGGAATAAGAAGCCCAGGTCTCAACACCCCCCCTGCACGTACCATGAAGATCTTGCGCTCCCCTTTCTGCTTGATGTACTCCTTGGGCAGGAAATCCTTGAGTCTGCCAAGAGACAGAGCTGTTAGCAGCAGAGCCAACGTTTGTCTTCGACTACAAAGAAGCCCAACCCAGGGCCTCGGACAAACCCTGCCAGGGCACAGGCTGGGAGTTTTTGGGAGCAGGAAGGATGTGGGAGAGGTTGCTGCAGTAATGAAAGCTGCCCCAGGAGCTGCCCTGCTGAGAGTGGGGTGGAGGTGCCGAGGATGCAGCCCTTCATGTGGCATCAGGGGAGACCGTACAGTGGGACGGGGGTCCCCCCATCAGAGCTGGCTGCATGTCCTGGGGAGTGCCAGAGGGAGCAAGTCACGGGGCTGGTACCCCTTGCAGCCGGTGTGGACCTCCACGTTTGGACACCATGCTGCAGGGAGGAGAGGGGTTGCACCAGAGGCAACCGAACCCCTGGAGCCCCTTGTGCCGGCGCGGTGCTGGGGGCTGCCAACCTGCTCCAGAAACTTAGGGCTCCCCACGACACTCACTCCAGAAAGCCTGGCTTGTGCTTCTGTTCATTGTGCGGCCCAAACTGGATCTGGCACTGGTAGCCGGCAAACTCGCAGGCTTTGTCAAAGGAGACAGGGTGGGAACCGTTGAGGATGTCGTCACGAGCCTGCGTGGAAAGAGAAGACACCACCATGGGCTGGGCAGCCATGCAAGCCCTGCCACCGCTCCCCTCGACACCGGGTAGGACATGTTTTCCAGACAGAAAAGAAGTGGCCATGAAAAAGAGTAGGATCTAGGGGCAGGCCTACAGGGACCATCACCATGCCTAGGAGAAGAACAGCAGCAGGACTTCAGGATAGTTCCTACCAGGCAGAGAAGACTCAGGATCCCCTGGGGAGCTCCGGAGTACACTGAGGGCAGGGCTGGGATTGCCAGCGTTGGCTCTTACCCAGGAGATAGCTGGGCATCCTGAAGTGCCCCCCGTGGTGGCTCCTGGCCAAAACCCTCAGCCACCGGCCCTGGCAGGGTGCTGGCATGGGGCAGCGGAGCTAGGCGCTCTGGGGAGCTATACCTGCACGTAGAGCAGGTTGAGCTGCACGGGATCTCGCGAGTCCACGTTCTGATCGGAATAGAAGAACTTGCGCCGCAGCAGCAGCGTTTCGTTGTCGTCGATGCCTTGCTCGCGCAGGGTCCGGCCGTGGTCCAGCCAATTCACTGTAGGCAACGCCAGGGTGTGAGCAGGGACAGACACCCAGCCAGGTATGGTCCTGGCCCTGGGGCTGCTCAGGTGGAGCAAGAAACGAATGTCCGCCTGGTGCATCCCAGCTCTCACCCCTCTGCCCTGGGCCTCCAAGCAGGAGAGACTCCAGAGTGTGTGGGCACATGTCCCCTCGCCACAGTCCTCTCCACTGTCACCTCCGCTCCCCTGCATTGGGTCTTTCCAACTTGCAGGGGTTCCTGCTCCCCTCCCCGCTGCCCTCAGCACGGGCTGACCCTGTCCCCAGCACATGCAGGCACGTACACTCATCATCCGTGTGCAATTTCTGCTTGAGCTTTTCCATCTTCTTCTCATCTCGCAGCAGGGTCTTGTCTTTCTTGAGGGTGCCGGTAACCTCCTCCTTCTTCTCTTCCATAATCTCCCGAACAAGCGAGTACTCATCGTAGTTGGTGATGCCTGCAGGAGAGCAGAGGAGCAAGCTCAGCATGACACTGCTGCCAAATACAGAGCCTGGAGCGATGCACGGGTGCAGAGCAGTGTCCTCTCCCCAGCGTCACACACTCCTCGGACATCCCCGCTGCCAGGCCATCCGCCGCAGAGCTGCTGCCACTCCCCCAGTACCCCCATCAGACGCTGCCATCTCTCCCCACCTCCCTTCCTCCCCCCTGTTGCTGCCCCCTCCTCTCACCGATCCGGGCACAGATTGTCATGAGCATGTCCGTGACGGTTTTGGAGTCATCCACCATCACCGTTTTCACCGTCCCATCCAGCATGCGGATCTTCAGGGGCCGCTGCTTCTTCTTGTACTCCATGGTGTCCTGTGGGCACAGCAGAGCACAGCTCCCAGCAGCAGCATCGGCACAGGGCGCCCACATCCCACCATCACGCCCACAGCTCCCTCTCCCCGGTGCAATTGTGAGGGATTTGTGGGGTGCTGTGGGGCCCAGTGCAAGGCAGCAGGGCAGGCACCCGCACCACCTCTACACCGCGGGCACATCCAACCGCAGAGCCAAGGCGGGTACCAGCTGGACGGACGCGGGATGGATGCTTACCCCATTGCGAAGCATGTAGTAGTCCAGAGCCTTCCCAGCCTCCAGCCAGATCCCTTTCTTTGGGTCTTCATCCGAAAGGAACAGCCCAAAATCATTGGCTGAAAAACAGGTAAAGTCTCTGCCAGGGTAATCCTGAGCAGGACAGGGCCACAAAGATGCCAGCCTGCACCCAGGGATGTGCATCAACGCAGCCCAATGCGTGAAGCACAGCAGCACTGTGAACGCTGGAGCCTAAACCTAACGAGTCGGCAAAAAGCTGGCAAGCAAGCTTCGAGGTACATGTTTTACCATCGTTATCTATGGAAAAAATCATTTGAAGCATGCCTACGCAATGCTGAACTTGGAACTGACAGTCAAAACAGACTTCCTTTCAGAAGGAAAAGCTTGGAGTTGTGGTTGACAGCTCTCTGAAATATTCAATGCGACATGTAGCAGCAGCCAAAGCAAGGTAGTAAAACGCTGGGCATCACCAGCAAGAGTGCTGGGAACCGGTCTGTAAAACCTAGGCACATCCACACTTTGAGTACTCTGTGGTGGTGTGTGGTCTGCACCTCCCCAGAAGGACACAACAGAGTTTGAAAAGATATAGAGGGAGGCAACTTAAATGATGGAGCCTTGGTATGAGGGACTAAAGGAGCTGGGACTCCTCCGTTTGGGGAGGAGGAGGCTGAAGGAGGATAGGATCAAGGCTAACAAGGTCTCAGAGATGGTGAATAAGTGCTGTTCATCAAATCCTGCTCTCTCAAGGCTGGGGTACCCGGTGAAAGGGCTGCTGCCAGAGCCTGGGCAGTGGCACCCCAGCTCGGACCCATGGGGATAGCCCCGTTTTCACGCTGCAAGAGGCCAGCACCACGCTGGCTTTGCCCTGGGAAAGGTCCTTCTCCACCTTTCCAACAACCCCGCGCCGCAGGCTATCTTGGCTGGCTGCTAAGTTTATAACGAGTCATCTTGTTGGCAGCTCTCTGCGGGGAGGGACAAATTCCTGAGCCGCCCCACTCCTGCCTGGCTAACACTGCCGTTAGGATCCTACTAAACAGGGAGCAGAAAAATCATGGAGGCTTGCCATTTTTATTTTTAAATTAAAAAAAAAAAAAAATGTTCAAAGCAAATTCCAAGAGGATAACTCTAAAGCACTGAAAACTGAGCAGCTTGCCCCAGATCCATAACTTGGGCAGGGAGAGGCGCTTCCCGAGGCAGAGCAAGAGCAGAGCTGGAAACCTACAGTGAAACTCCCCCAGCCCAAAGGTGACAAAAAAAACAGGGCAGCTCAAAAAACCCGAATGCCACTGGGTAAGGAGAGCAAAGAGAAACAAAAGCTGCAAGGAACTGATAGGAAAAGAAAAGCTGTGAGCAACTGAAAAGGAACTCGGGAATAAGCAGTTCCCTTTAAGGCTTTCCCCTTGCCTTTTTTTTACAAGCAGGCTGGCTCACGCCCAGGAGCAGGAAATGCAATGCTCCCTCCAACATGGCTACAGCCCCACATTCACATCAACATCCAGTCCTTCTCCGAAACTGAAAGCCGTGGTCCGCCGGACCGCTGGCCAGCCAGGCACGGCGCAAGAAGGCATTTCCTTTTATCCTCAAGGAATTTGCTGCTCCCAGATGTCGCCGCGCTCCCCCTCCTCTTCCCACGACTCCTGACCTCCTGTTTGCTGCCTCTCCCCTGTGGCACAGCCGCTTTCGGAGGTGGCAGGGACCCAGGAGAGCCCCCGAGACGACGTCCCAGTGCTCCAGCCCCCCCATCCATGCAAGGGACAGGCCACGTCCGCATGGGCGTGAGTCACATCATGAGCTCATGAGCCATAAGCTTAATTTTGAGCCTGAGTGGCAGCAAGGAGATATTAGACCTGAGAAGGCTTAGCAAGGTAATGGAGCACCAGCATGGTTCTGGCAGAGAGCTGTCGGCGAGGGACAGACCGAACGGAGGACTATATATCCCCCAAGAAAAGAAAAATTAACTTACATGGTTTATTAACGCTCACTATGACCCCTGCAACTGTTTAAACCCACCTAGTGCTGGCTAGTGGTGATGGATGCAAGTAGGAGAGAGGAGCAGAGACAGAAAGGGCAGCAGGCTCAAAGAGCTTGACAAGTATTTCACTTCCAAATGTGGTTTCCTACCTTTCAAACCCCCAAATTTCTTCTGGGGTGTCAAAGAGGGAACTCAAAGAGCTCAGCCCCTCGCCTCAACTGGGCAGGAGGACTTGGACCTTGCTCTCCCCACCCCCCCACTGCTCTGGGAAAGCCTAGATGGGCATAGAGACAGGAGAGGAAAAGGAGACCGGTGAAATGCCAGGAGCTATGATGGGTTGGCCTTGGTATGACAGCCAGCCCCACTGTGGACTTACGCTGTCCCATCTGGGCCTCGGGCACCCGCTCGCGGATCATCCGGCAGGCGTCGTACACCATGGTGGAGGGTTCGAACTGCATCGTCTTCACCACATTGCCGATGCTGATTTTCAGTGAGAGGGCGACCATGGTGGCAGCTGGGCTGTCCCCACTCCTGCGTCACCTGCTGGAGGAGACAGATGGGTTAGCTGTGACTGCTGGCCCCTCCGGTGTGCAGGGTCCTTCCTCCTCCTCCGTTCTGGCAGCACCTCTGCTCCCCGAAAGCCGGGACCTAGCTTCTAGCGGCAAGCAAGGGCTGCACCCCATGTTGGCGGGCTTGCAAGGGGGTCCCGCTTTCCAGCCCTGTGCTGACCTCGGGGTCTCCGGCCAGTGTTGGGACCCTTGTCTCCTTGTCTCAAGGTCCCAAAGCCTGCTCGCCCGCGGGAGCAATGGTAGCTGGTACTCGCTGGAGATGCTGCCAGTGAGGAGGAAGCAACCGTGTGGGAGCATGCAAGATAAGCCAGGAGACCCAGACAGACGGGGTTATAATTAAACCTGCCATGACATAGAAGCCACAAGAGGAAAACCAAGCTTTGACCCAGAGCTGGCAGGGCCCTGCCCTGGCTATCAGGGCCCCCCATGTCGCCAGTGGATGGTGCTGAGCCAGCAGCTTGAGCACAGACGGACCCAGAGGGATGGAAAAGCCCGAAGCTGCTCGGGGAGGCGAGATAAGGGCACCAGGCACTGAACCTGCCTGCTAAAAATAATTACCTGGGGAAAGCACCACTCACACCGAGTGAGTACTCAGAGATCAGAGTCTACGGCAGCACTGCTGCAGAAACCCTGGGCTGGGAAAACCCTGCACAGGATGTGCAGGAGGGCAAGGGACCAGCTACTGCAGGTCTTTCTGCAAGGGCACGCTAGAGTCGCACCACGCCATCTGAAACAGGCCCCAAGCCGGGTCCAGCTTGAAGGATCAGCTTCAAGCTTGAAGGATTGCGTAGATCAGCTTTAGAGCAAGTAATTCTCAACAGACCTCCAACACACCAGGTTTAAAATTAAAACGACAATATTCTTACAGCGGAGCAAATCCGGAAATAAATGACAAAAGTAAAAGGAGTTTGTAAATAAGCCCCCTGCTTGCCTGCTGCAGCTTGTAGGGCTTATAGAGCCTGCTCCTTTGGGTTTACCCACCGTGCAGCAGCTTTCAGCCCTCCCAGGTTGCTGCGTCCCTCGGGGTCCCTGCGCCGGGTCCTTCTCCCTGCCCTTCTCAGCATCCCCGGTCCCCAGCTGGCTCCAGCCTGACACCCTCCAGCAGTGACATCCCTTTTCCTCTCCCCAAAAGCCTGTTCGTGGGGAAGAAGTCCCCTGCTCTGCCTCGACCCAGGCTGCCTTTTCCTTAAACCCCAGCCAGTAGGAGGATGGAAAAGCACTGGTGGGATGCACCATATCTGCTTGTTCTCTTTTAGATTGATTTTCTCCTACCAGGCCTCCTATTATGGCTGTCAGGGAAAGGTTACTGGCCACGTGCATCCTCAGCCTGGCCCGGGAAAGTTCTCGGGCAAGGCTCGCTGGC
>NW_009213868.1:15684-17661 GCF_000690835.1 Fulmarus glacialis
ATGTGCCGCCGGGAAGACCTGGGCATCCCCTGCCCGGCGCTGCCAGCTCTGGTCTGCCGCAGAAGGGGTTACATCGGTGCCGGCTGCTCCCAACCACATACCCGAGTGGGCTAGGGACAGGATCTGCGATGGATAAAAATCTCCTACATCTGATTTTGGCCAGGAGCGAGTCAGAGGGCAGGGGTCCTGTTTCTGCAGAGCCATAAAGCCATGCTGGTGGTGCGGGGAGGGAGGCAGGGATGGAGGAGCGTGCCGCCTCCGCCAGCACATGGAGCAGCTCCAGCTCCACATTCCTGAGCTGTTCGGCAATGTTTCTGCGGAGGCCCGCGGCCCCCACTGGCTCCACTGATGAGGAATGAAATGCATTTCGGGTCCGGAGCAAGGGAGCCCAGCGACAGCAGGAAGGAGGCGGCGGAGGCGCCCGCCTGTGCCATTGCCGTCCATCCGGAAGTACCAGCAAAGCTGCAGAGCTGAAGGGACGAGGAACACCCTGCCGTAGAAAGAGCTTTCTGAATATTTCATACGCAGGGCGGGCTGCTGCGGTCACCAGGCCATCTTCTCTATATCTAAAAATATTCTCAAGTTAGGCATAAAGCTGCTTTCTGTCCCTCCACAGGAAAAGGAGAACATGCCACTGCCAGGACAAGGTCAGAGACCATGGAGGAAGGGGAGGGGAGGACGCCGGGCGGCAGAGAGGAACTGAGAGGAGCCAGGCCATGCCCAGCCATTTCTGCAGCTTCCTCTTGCCCTCCCCAAGCCACCCAAAATCAGGCGCTGTGCTGGAGGCACCCCGTAGCACACCCTTCACGGGGGCCACCACGCTTTTCAAGACCCCACAGAAGGATGACTGCTCAAGCCTTCCTACTTGCAAACTCTTACAAAAATGACAGAGCTCGGCAGGGAACGTGCTCGCGACATCAAGGAAACCCTCAGGGAAAAAGGAGATGGTTCATTTTAATTCCGATATTCTAAGGAAACAGTTCACGCTCCAGCAGCTGAACTTTGCTGACATCAATGTCTAAAGCAGAAATGCTCGCTGCTGCATGAGAAGTGCATCTCCTCAAACCCTGGACAGATTTGTCAGCAAACGTGGCAATTAATCACATGGGGTTTGCAAATCTGTTTCCTCCTGTGAGGGCACCAACAGAGGGCTTGAACCCCATGGACCTCTCCCCCGCCGGGTACCCTGTGGGATAGGAAAACCCGGACTAGACATAAGGGATGAGACAGCGTGGAAGCTCTGTGCTACAAACCAGAAAAATAAAGGCAAAGGACAGTGAAATTTAAGCTGTCCCTCTGGAAAGAAAGAAAAAACCCAAACAAACCCAAGTGAACACACACCGAATTTCTGTGCTGGCTCGCCTCCAGAGCAAGCAAACCCGTTCTCAATCGGCTGTCAGTATGCAAAGGCAGATAAGGCACTGGAGCAGTGAGCTGGCCAGCCGGCAGTCAGATTAACACACTTCTGCATTTTACAGAAAGCTGCATGCAACCATTTGAGCCATAAGCACGCTCCTGAGCTGATCCCAAAATGAGGGGAGGCGGTTCTTGATGGGGTCCCATCCCCCTTGGGACCAATCCCGGCTGCCTCCATCTCACCCCGCACTAGGTGCGCAAAACCATTGCGGTGGTGGAGGTCTCCGGGCTCTACTTAAAGGCAGGGGCAGCGCAGGCAGGGACGGCCATGGGCAGGCAGAGCCGCGCCGGCCCGAGGAACCACCGCGTCATTGCCGGGACCACTGAGAGCGAGTTTTCCGTCACGTGACGTAACTGCTATATTTGTATCGGCTGAGTTTAGCGCTGCAAGAACGGTTACAGAGGAGGTTTTATATCTTTTAAAAAAAAAAAAAAAAAAAATCAACCAAAATTCGATAGCAGCCTGCTGGTGCACTCATGGCGAGCTTCCAGAACAAGCTGCGAAACTTCAAATGCAACAATTTTGCCATTTTTAACGTGCTCTTTCTAAGGCAGACTCCG
>NW_009213868.1:17684-18359 GCF_000690835.1 Fulmarus glacialis
CTTTTAAAGAGACACCCCGGGTGGGTTTTGGTGTTGTTTTTTTTTTTTTTTTTTTTTTTTTACAGCAATGCCAAATTTCACTTGGGAAAGGCCCCACTCCGGACCACCCCCAGACTGGGAGCTGGCTGCGCGGGGATGCCGGCCCAGCCAGCATGGCTGGTACCAGACCACTGCGAAGCCTGCCAGCGGTGGCTTTGCCGGCACATCCGTGTCTGTACAACAGCATGATGAACTCGGTCAACAATTAACCTGGTAAAAAGCTGGACCAGGCTCTGACTGGGTTCTCCAGTATGGGACCAGTATACACAGCCACGGCAGGCACCAAGGGTAGGGGTGGCTCAGCACCACTCCGATGGGAAGGCTGAGCCGGCGGCCCAGCCTGGTGACGGTGCTGCACGCTGCCAAGCCCATTCTGCCCGGTTCCTCTTTCCTAGCCATGTGTCCACATTGGACGGGAAGATGGCTTCTTCCAGTTGAGGCCAAGCTTGCTCCCGGGGAGTGTGAGCGGCCGGTGATGCCAGCCCCAGCCCCATGGCACTCCTGTGATCACTTGGCTGTTACCCATGGCTGGGGCAGGAGCATCCTCTCGCACCCGCAGGGAGGGCAGCCCTGCTTGGCGTGGGAAACGGGCAAGGGACGGGCAGCGAGGCTGGAGGATCACAGCCGCAGCCTGCC
>NW_009213868.1:18786-19016 GCF_000690835.1 Fulmarus glacialis
GTGGCTGGGTTTTGGGGGACATTTCTCCACCCAGCAGTTGGCAAAGCTCAGCTCCGGAAAGGAGAGCACCCCACAGGCCCCTGTTCCCTTTTCCTCACCCTTCCCACTCCCTTTCCCCAAATCTGCCTGGGACGTGCCGCTTTGGGATGCACCAAATGCGTGTCGCTGCCGTTCGGCGAGGAAGCTGCGTGCTCGGCTGGGGCTGGCCGCGCGACATCCCCCCCTCACTT
>NW_009213868.1:19521-19792 GCF_000690835.1 Fulmarus glacialis
GTGCACCATCACCTGCTCATTTAGCACTCGGATGGTTTCACCTCACGGTCTACAGGGGAGGTTTCGGACCCTTTACTGGGCAACCCGGAGCCTGTGGCAAAGTTAAAGATCCCAAAAATATGTCCCCTCCCCTTCCCAGCGGCGAGGGAGAGCGGAGAAGGGAGTAAACAATGATTGCTACCAAATATGGGTCTAACAGCCAGCGATGAAGCCACGGCAGAAGCATGTAGACATCCTGCCGGCAGATTCAAAGGGCCGGGGAGCTTGCAGG
>NW_009213869.1:0-1212 GCF_000690835.1 Fulmarus glacialis
GGGGGGGGCCCCTCCCCCCTCTAAATTATTACCCGGCGCTCGGAGCCGCTTTATTTATTATTTAATAAATTTATTTATGGTTTCCAGTGCCCCAAAATGGCCTTAATCACCCCCAAAAAAGGGGGACCCCTCCCCGAGCACCCCCCCGAGGGTGCATGTGCATGCGTGTGCAAATACATGGATACATGTGTGTACACACACGGACATGTGCCAATAAGTGTGCACATGCACATACGTGTGCACATGCAAACGCACCTACGTGTGCACATGCAAACGCACCTACGTGTGGACAACTACGTGTGCACATGCAAACGCACATACGGGTGCACAAGCAAACGCACCTACGTGTGCACAAGCACATATGTGTGCACACGCACATACGTGTGCACACGCGAACGGCCACGCGTGTGCGCACGGGCAGGTGGGTGCGCATGCATATATCCGTGCACGTGCACACGCATGCACAAATGCGTGTGCGCGTGCAGAGGCGTGTGCAAAAGCAAGAACGTCTGCGAATGCGCATACGTGTGCACATGCACCTGCGTGTGCACTGCGCCTGCATGTGCAAATGCAAGTACACGTGCAAATAAACGTGCAAATGCAAGTACACGTGCATGTGTGCATGTACATGCGTGTGCAAATGCCAATACACGTGCAAACGCCAATGCACGTGCGTGTGCAAATGCAATACACATGCAAATAAACATGCAAATGCAAGTACACATGCATGTGTACATGTACATGCGTGTGCAAATGCCAATACACGTGCAAATGCCAATGCACATGCGTGTGCAAATGCAATACACGTGCAAATGCCAATGCACATGTGTGTGCACATGCAAGTGCGTGTGCAAATGCAATACACGTGCAAATAAGCATGCAAATGCAAGTACACGTGCATGTACACATGTACATGCGTGTGCAAATGCCAATACACGTGCAAATGCCAATGCACATGTGTGTGCACATGCAAGTGCGTGTGCAAATGCAATACACGTGCAAATGCCAATGCACATGCGTGTGCACATGCACATACGTGTGCACATGCAAACACCCAGGCAAATGTGCATGTGCAAATGCAAATCCGCGTGCAAACGCCAATGCACAGACCTGTGCACATACGTGTGCATAAGCACACGCGTGGGTACCCCCTCCCCGTGCCCCACAACTGGGTTTTGCAAAGGGGGGGCCCCCAAGTCCCCCCCCTACCCC
>NW_009213870.1:0-215 GCF_000690835.1 Fulmarus glacialis
CGCCCGCCTGGCGCTTCCACCCCCACCAGGATATGGGCCCGGGCACGCGTGGACAGGCCTGGCGCGAGCGTATTGACAGATCCGAGCGGTTTTGCCCTTTCCACAGTGGTTTTCATCCTTTGAGGCCTCACGCCTACCAGCTGAAAACTTCATTTTTCACGTGGGAACTGAGCAAAACGGGGGCTCCCCCAAAGCCCCCCCGGCAGGAGGGGCAG
>NW_009213870.1:1198-1714 GCF_000690835.1 Fulmarus glacialis
GGAGCAACGGCGAGGTGCAAAAAGGCGCCTGCGGCGCGGGGAGGTGAAGAGCATCCTGCAGATGATGGCCACAGACCTGGCAGAGGGATAACACCGGGCTGTGGTGTCTGGGAGTCAGCAGGTTCTCTTCACCGGCTTTTCACACGTGTATGTAAAGGGGCAGGATTAGGGCTGGCTTTAACCTCAGCTCCCGTTTCACGGCCGCAGAGCTGCTGACACGGAGCGCCAGAACGCGCCGGGAATTACAGCCTCCCCTGCCGAGCGCGGCGGAGCCAGGCTGCATGCCGAGCCACTGTCTCCCGCTAGCTGCCACCCAGAAGCCCTGTGTTTGGTGTCCTGAGCCAGGGGAGGAGGATATTTCAGTAATGATAGTTCACCCCAAGCTGGCCTCCCCTCCCCTGTCATTTCACAGCCTCAAGGCAGCAATCCCAGAGCTGGCAGCACCGCAGGGCGAGTGGCTCCCGCGGAGCCGAGAGCCTGCCCCGCCGGAACGCTCTCTCCCTGCCGCCCGCCTGC
>NW_009213870.1:2050-2858 GCF_000690835.1 Fulmarus glacialis
AGGTTGGGCTCACCTGGGCAGCCTGGGCAGCTCTGGAGCTAGAGCGGAAACCCGCCGTGGCATGACACGGTGATGTGTACCACGCTCCCTGCAGGCAGCGGCTCTGCTTTCCTCCTTGTGCTACTGCAGGTTCAACCTCACTCGTAGCGTGGGGAGCTGGAGAGACAGTTGCTCACTGCCTCCTGGCAGGGATTTGCTTGTGCAGCCAGCTGAGAGGGGTGAAGAGCTGCCGGTGCCAGGGTGAACAGTGCCCATGGAGCTGAACTGGTGCTAGCTGGGAAGGGCTGCGCCACAGAAAGGGCCTCGTGGAGCCCCATCAGCCTGTGAGCTGGTGACCAAACCTCCAAAGGGGCTGGTGGCCCGAGCAGGGCGGGGGCAGGGCTGCTCCTCCTCTAGCCCCTGCAGCCACCCTGACCCCAGGGGAGCCTCTTCGCTGGCGTCCCTCTGCCCACAGCCGTCATGTGGCTGCTGGCGCCAGGACATCAGAAGAGGAAGGTCTGAAAATAATCACCCCTTCATGTTTTCCTTTCAAAAGGAGGGAGTTGCCATCGTGGGGAATTTTTGTGACCAGCAGAGCTGGCTAATAGTCAGCTCCTCGGTGAGTCAGGCGCTTGCCCCCTCCCACGGCACAGCCTGGCCCCCTGTGCTGCCAGCCTGGCTGGAGCTCGGGGGCTCCCCCGCTCCTGGGGCTGCCCAGCCTGTCTCGTGGGGCCACAGCGTTTCCTGCCACCCCAGCTGTGGGTCTGCGAGTGGAAACAGTCCTGAGAGTTTCAGGGTCTTGATGCCCCTACTGCCCTTGGCGACAGCC
>NW_009213870.1:3107-4698 GCF_000690835.1 Fulmarus glacialis
GGGATCGCATGGCAGGGCTGGAGAACTCCCGAGCTGATGGGGCATTTCAATTCCCACTGTGCTTTTGTACCCGGCTCAGAACACGCCGGTTGCTGTCTGTTGGTCCTGTTTGGTTTTGGGGGAGATAAGGAATTTCTTAGAAAACACCACCAGGGTTCAGGACCAGGCCCGTGCCCTGCCTGGCTGATGCCATCGAGCAGTTCCAGCTCCACTGCCTGCAGCAGCACCCCTCGGTGACTGGGGCAAGGCTGGCGGGAGTCGCTGGCACATGCGTATTGGCGGGTGCTGCTCTCTGCTGTGCCGGGGTCAGTGGGTGGTGAGCGGTGTTTGCTGGGCTGGCTGCTGGCAGGGGTGGCATGGGGTGCTGCTGTTTGGCTTGAAGGGTGCAGGATAAAGCTGTCACACTTCTCTTGCAAGGGGAGACACTGTTATCAGCATGCTGTTTGTGCCCCAGCACGCTGGCACTGCCCGGACAGCTCTCTGCCTGGCAGACCGTATCCCAGGGACGTGGCAGCAGCAGCAGCCGGCACGGCGCGGCGCTTGGCAGCAGCCACAGTCGGCAGGTGCTCTTTCCATTAGCCGGGGTTGAGGGAGGAGCTTAGCCGGTGTTGAGAGAGGAGCGTCCCTCTTTGGGAACGGCCCGTTCCCCGCTGCATCTACCTGCTGTCCCCTCTCCTTGCACGGGGCAAAACAATCATCGGTTCTCCTTTTCTGCCCTTGCCCGGTGCTTGGTGGTGCTGCCCGGCGGCAGCGGTGCCGGAGGGTGACAGCAGTGGGGAGGTGCTTTGGGCTCTGTGCAGGGCGGCTGGGGCTGCGGGGTCTCCCCGGCTCCTCCGCGGCACTGGCAGGTCCTGCAACCCTGCGCTGGCCCGTCCCGGAGCTCAGGCAGAAATAAAGTGGACTCTGTAATTTGGAGCCCAAATAAACAGCTGCCAAGTATAGTATGAACATGCAGCTCTGTAACCTGTGATATACTTTGCTGCTGCCCTTCTTCCTAAACCCGACACACCTTTGTTTAAAGTGTTCCAGTTGTTTATTCAGGGCATTATTACCAGTATCTCAGGCTCCTTTTTTCTATCCTGTGACTCAGGGATAGTTTAGTGCAATTTCTTCCATCTTTCTTCCATATCAAAGATATCCTGGCAAGTTCATGTTTATTGTTTGCAGTTAATGTTTAATATTTCCTATTACTGGCATCTCATGGTTGATCTTAATTACACCCTTCTAATGTAAGACAAAAGTCAGCGAGCAAGACCGTGTTCACTTGGGCTCAGAGCCTGGTACTGAGCACCCCTCGTGCTGCTGGTGCTGCTGGGCCGGGTACCTGGTGCTGCCTGCACCCCCTCCCCTCGCCTGCTCTGCACTTCACGGGAGGGCGGCTGCTCCATGCGTGCCGGTGCAGGGCGTCCGGTGTGGGGCCCGGCACTGCCGCGGTGGCTGCCACGTGCCGCGGCAGTGTGGACAAGCAGCAGTTGTTTTTGAGCAGCTCAAGTGGAAGAAAGGATCAACCTGCTATTTATTTTGTCCAGGCTTTAAATGCTTGTGCTGTTTTTTCCTCTTGCTGGCTGGGCTGAATCGTTAAAACAGATTA
>NW_009213871.1:0-12513 GCF_000690835.1 Fulmarus glacialis
CGGCTGTGTGGTGTTTGTCTGCCTGCCGGATTAAACCATGACAAGGTGGCATCACGGTGAGAGCTTGGTACAGACCACCTGATTAGCGATGAAGCCTTCTTTAAACAGCTGAAGAATTATCTGCATCACAGACGCCAGTTCTTGTGGGGGACTTCAATCTCTTTGACATCTGCTAGAAGGGCAACATGATGGGATGCAAGCAGTCAAGAAGATGTCTGAAGGGTGTTGGGGACAACTGGTCAAACAGGCAGTGACACAAAACTGTATCCTTTATTCACTAACAAGGAGAAACTGATTGAGAATGAGATGTTTAGCGGAAGCCTTGACTGTAGTGGAGTTCAAGATCCTGGGGGAGTGAGGAAGGCAAGTAGCAGAGTACGGACCCTGAACTTAAGGACATTAGTGTTCAGCTTATTCAAGGAAAAGGTAAATGGAAGGTAAAAGGGAAATGGTAAACGAAGTCAGGAAAAGCTGGCAGGTCTTTAAGGACAGCATCTTCCAAGCACAACAGCAATCCCACCCAATACTCAGGCAGATGAGTAGACATATTAGGAGACTGACTTGGCTAAACTGGGAACACATAACAGATAGCCAATGCAAAAGAATAGTATAGAGGAACTGGAAGCAGGGACAGGTGGAATCTGGAAGCATCACCATGTAGGGATGGTGTCCGGAAAGCCAAAACTGAACTCAAGACTTGCAAGCAACATCAAGAAGAGTTTCTACTGCTGCACTAATAGTAAAAGACTGAACAGGGAAAATAATGGCCAGTCACTGAATGGAGTGGATGATTTAGTGACAGCAGACAGATAGGGCTGAGATACCCAATGCCTCTTTTGCTAGTCTTCATCAGTAAGTCCTCCCAGGCCTCTGTGCTTAGCGAAAGGGTTGGAGGAGAGGAGAGCAAGCAAAGTGCATGAGGATCAAATGACAGATTAATTGAGAGTGCTAAACCCATACAAGTTCATGGGACCAGATGGCCTGTATTGAGGTGTGTTGAGAGAACTAGCCAAGGCTTGTGCTTGTAAGGCTTCTCTCTAACATCTTTAAAAGTTCATGGAGGCTGGGTGAGGTCCCTGGCATCTAGAAAAAAGCAAGTATGGCACCCATCTTCAGAAAAGACAAAGAGAATGACCCGGGGATGTACAGGCCAATCAGCCTCATTTTGGTGCCTGGAAAAATCACAGAATGAGTCCTCCTGGAACACATTTCTGGACACACAAAGGAGAAGGCCACTGGGAACCATCAATATGGTTTTACCAATCATGCCTCACTACCCTGATTGCTTTCTATGATAAAATGAATGGTTTTGTGAATAAGGGAAGAGCCTTGACTTTAAAAAGGCTTTCGATGCTGTCTCCCACAGTGTTGTTGTATCCAAGTTTAGTCCTTGTGATCTGGATGGGCAGATAATAAGATAGTTAAAAATCTGGTTGAATGGTTGGACTCAGAGGGTAGCAGTTAATGGGTCATATTGAACCTGGAAGCCATTAACAAATGGGGTACCACACGGGTCTCTTCCTGGGCATGTCTTGTTTAATACCTCTATCAGTGATCAGGTGACGGAGTGCTTGCTCATGAATTTTGTAGATGACACTAGGTTAGGGAGACTGGGTGATACCTTAAGAGCAGGTCCAAAAGGATTGGAGGAATGGGCTAACAGGAACCTGGTGATATCCTGATGTGGCCAGCAGGTCAAGGGAGGTGATTCCGCCCCTCTACTGTGCTCTGGTGAGACCCCATCTGGAGTCCAGCTCTGGAACCCTCAGCACAAGAAAGACACGGACCTGTTGGAGCAGGTCCAGAGGAGGGCCACAAAAATAATCAGGGGGATGGAACATCTCTCCTCTGAAGAAAGGCTGAGAGAGTTGGGGTTATTCGCGTGGAGAAGAGAAGGCTTTGGGGAGACCTTTTTGCAGCATTTCAGTACTTAAAGGGGGCTTATAAGAAAGATGGCAGCAAACTTTTTAGCAGGGCCTATTGCGACAGAACAAGGGGGAATCTTTTTAAACTAAAAGAGGGTAGATTTAGACTAGATATAAGGAAGAAATGTTTTACAATGAGGGTGGTGAGGCGCTGGAACAGGTTGCCCAGAGAGGTGGTAGATGCCCCATCTCTGGAAACATTCAAGGTCAGGTTGGACGGAGCTCTGAGCGACATGATCTAGTTAAAGGTGTCCCTGCCTATGGCAGGGGGGTTGGA
This sequence comes from Fulmarus glacialis, assembly GCF_000690835.1. Taxonomy (NCBI): domain Eukaryota; kingdom Metazoa; phylum Chordata; class Aves; order Procellariiformes; family Procellariidae; genus Fulmarus; species Fulmarus glacialis. The sequence continues at coordinate 2,203 of NW_009213871.1, forward strand.
CTAGATGACCTTTAAAGGTCCTTCCAATCCAAACTATTCTATTCTATTCTATCCTATCCTATCCTATCCTATCCTATCCTATCCTACCCTATCCAACAAGATCCAACAAGAATATCCCAAGTCCGGCACTCAAAGAGGAAGAACCTGTTGTAATGATACAGTCTGGGGACTTCCTGGCTGGGGAGCTCTGGCTCTGCAGAAAAAGGGTTCCTGGTGCACAGCAAGCTGTGCATGAGCCAGCAGTGGGGCACGACAACAAAGAGGGCCAACACAATCCAGGGCTCTATTAGCATAAGCACAGTCTGTCATTCAAGGGAAGTGATTACTCTCCTTTACTCAGCACTCATTAGATCACATCTTGATACTGCATCGAATTTGGGGCCATTGAGTAGAAGAAAGACATCACTAACCCAGAGAGAATTCAGCATAGGTCTACTGAGACAGTCAGGAGCTGGAGCACTTGCCTTATGAGGAGAGGCTGAGGGAGCTGGGCTAGTTCAGCCTGGAGACAGCTCTGGGGGGACCTAATGACCCACCAGTACCTACAGGGAGGCTACCAAGAAGATGGAAGAAGGCTCTTCAGTGGCACACAGACCTCATGGAATGAGAGACAACAGACATAAATTGAAACAGGAAAGGCTCAAAATGGGTATAAGAAAGCATTTTTTCACTATGAGGCCAGCCAAGAAGTGGAGCAGGCTGCCCAGCCAGGCTGTGTAGTCTCCATCCTTGGAGTTATTCTAGGCTTACTGGATAAAGCCTGAACAACCTGAGAGCTGACCTCAGAGCTGACCCTACTTTGGTCAGGGAGTTGGTATAGAGACTTCCTGAGGTTCCTTCTGCCCTGAATTACTCTGTGATTCTGTGATTCTATGAAGAGGTAGTTGTCTAAATAGCTATGTCTAAATAGGAGTCAACATCTGGAGCCATCCTTTTACTTTATTATAATCAAAACATTGTTTACTGAAGTCCTAAAGCTGTACACATAGCCATCCAAATGAATAAATGATTGTCTGTCACAAAATCAAGTACATTTAAGATAGTTGTTTCAAGTGGCCAGAATATAGTCCTTCAGTCACACAGAGTTATTACTTATTCCCACGTCTGTAAGACCATGATATTGAATAACTACTTAAGCAGAAAAATGGGAAAACATGTGGCCCTGACCATCACTACCTTCCCCAGTTATCAGTAGCATGATTCCCCTAAAACAGTACAGCAAAAAAACCTTTTCATACATACATGAATTACTCTACCTTCATTCACTTGGAAACTGCTTATGGAATGGTTTGTTAAGTACAGATTTACATAGTAAATCTTATAGTGAATCTTACTAGCTGACATTTTCTGCTATATCAAAGCATGCTCAGGGGTTGGCATGAGAGGAAGATACTGCAAGTGTAATGCTTCTTTGACACATTTTGTAATAAAATGTGAATCTCAGATGAGACATTCTATCACACACTGTGTTTGCAAACCCATTTTTCTTGAGGAGCCCACATCTCCACGAAGAAAAAACAGTGGATTAGAATTGACTTTAACTTCTTTAGCCTTCACACTAGAGCTTTTGCTGGGAGAACTTAACATTAGCTAAATGTGGAATAAAATTACGATATCTGGACTACAGATATGATACTGTGTATCATTTTTCCATACTGCTTTTCCAATCCTTATCTTGATTTTTGCAGATTTATGCCAAAAAAGGTTTTAAAACAGTCATTTTCAGATACAAGTTACACTACTGTTTATCAAAGCCATTCTCTCTCTATCTTCTTCTTAAAAGTGCAAGTTAATCTGAATTATTGTCATCATGTTAAATCCCAAATCTAAAATATGGGTCAGAAATTCAAGCACATTTCAGCTCAGTGCTGATTAAACAACTACATGATACGCATCATATGTGAGATGCTGAAGTCAGTAGAACTAGTCATATAACAAGGTGAGAAAACGTGGTTCACTTTATTAGAACAAACTTAACTCTAATTCAGCCTTGCTAGTTAAAATCCTCTACAAGTAAAGGAAATGTTGAAATGTGTGAACCAATCATTTTGAAGTGTATTTTCCTTTTTTTAAATTATGGATAGAGTTCAAGAAAGGGGGCAGAATGGATGCACTGTAAAGTCTCAAAAGAATTTCCCAAGAGAACCGCTGAGGATCTTTCTTTATTTGTCATAGGTTAAATTTTATGTACTATCAGCAGTACTTTGGGTGTTCTGTAAGGGCTTTTTTAAAAAGTTCTGAAATAACATTATGGTAGAACATTTTAGGACAGTAAATATAAACATAAAACATAAATATCTACTGCTTGTTTCCTTTTAAACCAGCTCTTCATCAGCTCTGTAGTGGAGCTGAAGACCTGATCCAATCTACCTTCCTGAAGTTCTCAGGGACAGGTAATGAAAACCATACTCCCCCCACTTTAGATATTAGGAATGATTTTAGGGACTTTCAAAGTTTTATAATCACACAGTAACTTTGAAATGTTTTTCCCTCTAGAGAGCCTGATTGAAATATAGATTTTTTCTGAAAGTCATGCGTGAGTTAATTAATAAATTAACCTGCAATAGCTTGAGAAGTAGGTACATAGAATTCTTAGTCAACGTAGCTTCAATAGCATGATGAGGATAATTTTATTTCTCTTTAAGCTAGACTAGCCAATGGTCCTGTTACTGCTCTCTTTCTTCTTATTTCAAACAGAACAAAGAAAAGTATAAGCAACCTAAGGTCATAAGGCATTTTAAAAATCTGTTCCCATTTAAGAAATTCCTTTTATGCAATCAGTACTTTTATAACTACAACGAAAGAAGAGGGGAGGGGAGGGGAAGGGAGAGGAGTGGAGGGGAGGAAGGGGAGGGAAGGGGAGGAGGAAGACTTCAATTTCTACAGGGCTTTGCCACAACATTTGATTCTCCTATCAAAAGAGAAAAGATAGACTTCTGATAGAAAAGTAAAAAACAGATCCATTTTTCTATTAATCCAGTCTGATTCCATACTTTGTGATCAGTACTAAACTGAAGAATACTCCCTGTATAATCATTTGCACATTTATCATGATATTCTCTTCATAGGACCAAGCCCTCTTTCAGTAGTCTGTATAAATAATGTGCAATTAAGTGGCAGCTGTTCAGATTTCACATTGTCCTTTTATTAAATGTACAGCTTCACCTTCTATACAGCAAAAATACCCTCTTCTGAAGTCATGGACTCTTTTATATTGTTCTCTGCTACTATATTTGAGAATTTCATGATTATTAACAAGCACATGAGGTGTTTTTTATTATTTTCATATTCTTCTTAGAGAATGAATCTGCTCCATCTATATTCAGATCACAGCTATAGTTTATTTCAGTTTTATTTTTGAATGCTGAATATTTACATCAGGGTATAGGCAGACACTTTAGGTACAGGCTTTTTAAGGCATTGCTTCCTCTGTTTCACTGGTATGGATTCACTACCTTTATTCCCTGAGCAATTCTGCTTCCCTCTGCCTGCCTGCCTCATATAACTGTGAGGGAATAAAAATTGAATGTGTGTGTGTGTGTGTGTGTATACTGAGAGGAAGGAGGGAAAGGAAAAGTCTGGCTTGAGAGTCCTGCCCAACATTTCATAGGGAATTCATGGCAGTTAGAGTCCTGTTCTCCAAGATACTAGTATAGCATCCAGCTTGTACAGCAGAGGGGTCTTAGAGATAATAACCTCCTTCATTTGCTTCATCACTGTTGAAGGAGTATGCTGTGTATCAAATAACAATGGGTTCTGCTGCATAAAAGAGGAAAAAATAATCGCTGTAGTTATATTCTGTATCATGAAACATATACAAGGGAGCTAAATAAGGATCCAGTAATGTTGGCATGTCATGAAATATGATGGCTATTTAATATATGAACACTTTTAACATAGATTATTTGTCTTTGTGATTTTCTAACCTTTTAAAGAACAAACTGTAAACCCCAGGATCTTAGATGCATGGAACACAGTGCATCAATGCTAATGACTGCATGGAATGTATAAAAGATTTCACTCTGTAGACCCATAATACATACCTGTGGCATTTGAGCTAATGAACTAATTGATATCACTAGTGGGTTTTCTTTCTCTGTGTAGACAAGTTAGAATAGTGTCATGGTTTAACCCAGCAGGCAGCCAAATACCACGCAGCCGCTCACTCACTCCCCCCCGCCCCAGTGGGACAGGGAGAGAATCGGAAGGGTAAGAGTGAGAAAAACTCGTGGGTCTTTATCTTTGAGATAAAGACAGTTTAATAGAACAGAAAAGGAAGGGAAAGAAAAGAAAAAAAAAAAAAAGAATATACAAAATGAGTGATGCACAATGCAATTGCTCACCACCCGCGCTGACCGATAACTGAGTAACGATTGTTGCTTCCTGGAACATGCCTACCATTCATATATTGAGCATGACGTCACATGGTATGGAATACCCTGTTGGCCAGCTGGGCCAGCTGTCCCAGCTGTGCTCCCTCCCATCTTCTTGTGCACCTGGCAGAGCATGGGAGCTGTGCTTGACTAGTGGGGTACTTAGCAACTACTGAAAACATCAGTGTGTTATCAACATTCTTCTCATACTAAATCCAAAACACAGCACTAGCAAGAAATTTAACTCTATCCCAGCCGAAACCAGGACAAATAGACACACATTATTAACAAATATGCTGACTGTAGAGGAACACTGAACCTCACCAGGCCAGAGCTGTATTTTATGTCCTGGAGAACAGGGTATACTAACCATTTTGCTTCTCTTTCACCTGACCCTGAATTAATCCTTTTTCTATCCCCATCCTTGTTTCAAGCCTAGCTTCTTTACTAAAGTTTCATATTAGAATTAAATCCTTTTTCTCACTTCAAGTTTCGGCTCACACATTATCTTCAGCTCCCACTGAATCACGCCCCACCTCTCTCTGAGGCCTCTGGTTCCATGTATTAATTTTCTTCATATACCAAAGGCTTTATTTTGTTACCTCTGCATCACAATCTTAGCGCTTATGGGCCACAGGGGAATGTTTAAAACTGTAGATCCAAAGCTTTAATTTTCCTATCTGATACCCTATAGACCAAAGGAACAAAAATAGCAGTTTTGAGAAAACTTCCATCCAGCTATTGCATCTGTCACCTGGAATATGTAGAGTGAAAAGAAAAATTCTTGATTTTCCTCTGAAACTTAATAAGTCTCTACTGAGCAAATGCAACCTGTAGCTTTTTGTACAGAATGTAATTATATCAATCAGGCAGATTATTCAGAATAAGAGAAAAGAGGAAAAGTAAATTACTAAGAAGTTTTCAAGTATTTTTTCCAAAGTATGTGGAATATTTTTCCCTTTTTTGAACATAGGTTATATTTTTTTTAATCTAATCTGGTTCACAGGTTCAAGCCGCACCTCAAATACTGTGTTCAGTTTTGGGCTCCTCACTACAAGAAGGACATTGAGGTGCTGGAGCGTGTCCAGAGAAGGGCAACAAAGCTGATGAAGGGTCTGGAGAACAGGTCTTACGGGACTGTTTAGCCTGGAGAAGAGGAGGCTGAGGGGAGACCTTATTGTGCTCTACAACTACCTAAAAGGAGGTTGTAGCGAGGTGGGGGTTGGTCTCTTCTGCCAAGTAACTAGCGATAGGACGAGAGGAAATGGCCTCAAGTTGTGCCAAGGGAGTTTTATATTGGATATTAGGGAAAACTTTCTTTACTGAAAGAGTGGTCAAGCCTTGGAACAGGCTGCCCAGGGAAGTGGTGGAGTCACCATCCCTCGAGGTGTAAAAGGTAAAAGACGTGTAGATGGGCGCTTATGGACATGGTTTAGTGGGCATGGTGGTGTTGGGTTGACGGTTGGACTCGATGATCTTAGACGTCTTTTCCAACCTTAATTCTATGATTCTATGATTCTATTCTATGATTCTATAAACCTTATTTTTCTGAAAATTTGAATGGAGGCAACATCTATGAATAGTATGAATAGAATTCAGTTCTCCAGGACTGAAAATTTGAACAGAGGCACAGAAATAAATACCAAAAAAGTTAGAAGCAGACAAAAGCATCTTGGAATGCAGGATTCCATACCATAAGTCCACAGTACAACTAATAATAAACAAAGTATCTCTACACATAAATTGAGGTTCATATAAATGTCATGGTTTTAACTGAAAACCTAAAGGGCAAATTAAAAAACTGTATCTTTTTTTTTTTTTTTTTTGGTAGCGGGAGTTAAACATCTCACATATACACACCACAAAAAGCACACCCACCATCAGATATATCTAATACCCATGGAAGCAATAGAAGCAGTTAGCTCTCTTCACAATTTTTTTTCCCTGTTCCTTCTTCTGCCCACCCACCCACTCCCTGCTTCCTCCAGCTCTGCTGGGCTCTCTGGAGCTACTCTGTTTCAAGGGGACGTTCCCAGCCCAACGGTGCTTCTTCAACTTATTCACCGAAGGGACTCCTTGGGAAGCATTCCCACACCCTGCCTCTGCCTTTCTATGTCTGCTGCATTGGGGATGGTTGGCAGCAGGCCTAAATTGGCAATAATTCTGGCATGAAAGCAACACCAGGATCAGTGAGCAGTTGTGTCTTTTAGTGCAGCATTAAGGTATTCTGATGTTAACTATTGCTCATTCAGAGCCAATTCAGCTCCAGCTGAAGTCAGCAGGAGTCTTCCATGGATTTCAGTGATCTTCATATAAAGCCAGGAGAAAACAAAAACTTCTTTCTTCCTTGTGTGAGCAAGATAACAAAAATGGAAACGGTAATGATTGATTATGTATGTCATTGTCAGTTCTGTGAGCTACGTATTATATATAATGTATTAAGCTAACCCTAAGGAAAAGTAGTTTGTGATGGGGAGTAGAGATGACTAATTCTAGGTCCTGGGGTACTTCTTTTGATCATCTTGATCTGAATAGCTGTTGTGTTTCACTGCTTCTTGGTAGGACAGAGACAAATTTAGAAGCAAATTTTGCCTTAGATCTTCACTCGCAGTGTCTATTGACTTAAATGAAAACTGATCTGACTTCTGTCTTTACACTTTTGAATTTTAGTGGAATATATATCTATGTCCTTAGGTGCTATGTTCTCTTTTCTGATGTTGTTTTTACTTGCCAGTTGTTATTTTTAATGCTTTTAAAATAAATATGCACTCCCAGTAGCAAAATAAATAAAAAAGTCTTTTTTCACTGTTTTTTATTTTTATTTTTTGTTATATTTTCTCAATGTAAAATAATATATGGAGATTTCAACTCACTCATTCCAAGTGAAATGTCTATTTCCTAATCCCCTACATACTCTATAGTGCATGCTTATGTAAGAAAGGCTTGATTACTAGAACTTGTGGCTCTTGAAGTCATTAAGAATATGGCCCTAAAGAACAACTTAAAAATGCACCTCAAATGAAGATCAGAGCATTAGGCATAAATTACACAGAAATATATCTCTGTTGCATTCCTTAATAGATACAATACTCAAAACAAACACAACAGAAGTGCAATCTGCAAAAGCCTGGAGTTACTACTGTAGAGTTTAATTATCCAGTTGGTTTTGGTTTTGGTTGGGTTTGTTTTTTTTTTTTTGTAAAATATATTGCTGGCAGTGGGAAGAAGTAAGGCAGAGAGTGAGAAAAAAAGCCTTCCAAGCATTTAGGAAAACCTCTCCAGAGATGCCTGATCTATTTGTGGTAGTACAATAACCTATTCCTTTGGCAAAAGAAGGTGTGCTAGATGGTTCACACCCCACAATTTATTTACAGGACTTCAAGCTGCAACAGCTGCAACTCCGTTCTTTGCTGGAAGAAAGAGGGAATGCATTGAAGTGTAACATAAATATACAAGTCAGATGTGCCTCTGTTAGATATCATCCTGAAAGACATTTCTCTTGGAATGAGTGAATTGAAATCTCCAGATATTATTTCACACTGAGAAAATAAAATTAAAACAATGCATTTAAAGAATAGATAGAGGGTTTGTTTGTTTATTTATTTATCCTGGGATGCAGCAAGGTAAAATGCTAAAGGATCTTTTAAAGGATATGAGTAAAACCATGTATTTTGAACTTCTATTTGCTTATCAAAGAACACAGCCTTTCTATTTTGCATGGCACCGGCTATCCAGCCAATAAAATATTTTTAGTAAAAGGCAAATTGAATATGATTGTGATTCTTGAAGATTTGTTTCATTTTAATAGTATTTGATTATCAAATATGTGTTCCCTCATGCTAGGCTGAATATTGGATTACCAATGGATCATTAGAAGTTCTTGCATGTTGAGCTGTCTTGGCCAGTCATGTTAGGATGAAATATGGCATATAAGAGGTATCTCAAAAGAGTACGCAAGAAGTAGTGCAGTTTCTTTATTACACTTTAGTAAACACCAGCTTAGAGCTAGAAATAGGAAATTGCTTTGGTTCCATTCAGTGCCCCGTTCCTCAAATTAAGATTTTTCAAGATAAAGGATTTGGCAAGATTACCACCCATTAAACAACTGCCAACATAACCAGGGCCATGAAATGCTCTTTTTCAGACAAGTAATAGGATGGGCTCAGCTGTGCAGCTTCAGATTTCCCCCTTGACTTTTGCCTTGGCCAGCAGGATTCTGCAGTAGTGGTGTTTCCAGCATTCCTTCTTCCCCACGAACAGTAACCATTTCAGGATTCATCCTTGCAGTAAAGCAAGACTTAAACAATGTTAAACAACTGGTGGGTGAGAGTTCTGGCAGCAAATGTAATAAATGACTATAACATTAATTGAAATTGAATTAAATTTATTTATCTTTTGACTTGCTCAGTTGACGGAAAGGAGTAAAGGTGACAGTGAGATTGTGAGGAGTTTTAAGAAGCGTTTCAAGATCCCGTTTCTTTTGTTGTACAACTACAAGAATTACTCATCATTTTAAACAGCATTATTTACATGAGTATGTGCTTAATGAATTTATTCTAAAGAGTCCAGATAATAAGTTTTGAGCTAATCATTTTACATTTCTAGCCTTTTACTATTACAGGATTGTCTGTCATTCCTTTCAGGATAAAAGATGGCAACTACATTATTTTAGTAACATACTATAGGATTTAAATATATTAAAAGTATCCTCTAATTTCATAGATATTATTTTATTGCTATTATTTATGATGTATGTGTATAAATGTATGTATGTATATTTATACACATGCATGAGTAGAAATCTAGGGAAATGTGCACTAGAAAAGATTACATGAATTTAGGCTGTTTAGTTTAGAAAAGATTCTGGAAACACAATGTGACAGTCTTCCAATACATGAAAAACTGCTGCAAAGAGGAAGGCAGCAGTCTGGTTTCTGTGTCTCTAATGGATTATATAAGAAGCAATAGGCTTAAATTGCAGTAGAATAACTCAAGGGAAGCTTTGCAAACATAAGGACAACTGTATTTTATTATATTTAATAACAAGATTATTAATCTTTCCTTGTAGCTCCTTTAGTAAACAGTTTTAAGGATCAGTTAGCACAAAAAGCTGAATTTCTTTAACTGGATGCATAAATGATATCAAAAGGCTCTGTTACTTGACCACATAATAAAAAAGCAGATGTGTGATGTAAATATTCATGTTAATCAATTAAAAAATTGTTTTCTTTAAATATTCACTAAAATTATTTCAAATTCTGACTATCTGGGAGAATATTCTTTTTGCAACTTTATCAAATATTCCTATAATCCCAGTTCACATTAAAAAAGATAATCAATTAAAAATTGAAACAAATATTTGAAGAAAATATCTGGCAGCACTTTTGCAGCTTGAGTTATGTGTGATGATAATTGAATAGAGCAAGAGTGAGCTGATAAATGGAATATCCATAAAAGAACGTGAAAGATTCAGCAGAAGGAAGACAAAAGAAAATATCTGACTTGAAAGTTCTGCTTGCTAATTGCACATGCTATTAAAAAAAAAAAAATCAATAACCAAGACGTTCTGTTGATATTTATCAATGTTACATTATTTGTCCTCATGTCCTCATGAGTGCAGACGTAACCAGTTAAGTTTACTAAAGATTAGTAAAGATTATCCATTCTTTCCACTTGGTCATTTGGAGTCTATGTTATTCAGAATTACTTTTATGTCAACACATCATCACCTATCCATATCTATGTAGCTAAAGAACATGTAGTATTCATGTTCCAGCACCAAAAAAAAGCAAACACCTCCCCCCCAAAAAACAAACCAAAGAAGCTAGGTATTATTGCAACATTAAAAGAAATAATATAATAACACCATCTAGGTACCACATTTCATGTTTTTCTCTCAGGTCCAGAGGTGTGAATGGAGTTAAATCCAGTTGGTGGC
>NW_009213872.1:0-269 GCF_000690835.1 Fulmarus glacialis
AGAGACAAGGGCTGTCTTCTCCTGGGGTGCCCCACGCTTCGTCTGTGCCGGTGCTCCCCTGCAGCCGGGCACCTATCGTCCCCACAACGGCTCATGTGTCCCTGGGGGGAGCTTGCAGGAGCTCCACATGTAAAGCTGGGGGGTGGCTGCCTTCCGAGCCGTTCACAGCAGATAAAATCCAGATATCCCTGCCCTGTGCTGCTGAGGGTGTCCCCGAGCCTGAAAACAAGCTCCAGAATGGCCAGGGACAGGAGCAGGCAGCCTCCAGG
>NW_009213872.1:300-939 GCF_000690835.1 Fulmarus glacialis
CCTCAGGACACGCACCCCGGCCGGCCGTGCCATGCGGCTTTGCAGCTTTTAATGTGACTTGGCAGCAGTAAGGGAAGCAGGGGACGGAAGGGACAGCTGCAAAAAGCTGAGAGGGATGGCCGAGGTCAGGGGAGTACCCAGGTGCATGGTCCCCGTGGGGTGGGGTGGGATGCTGGGGTGATGGGCGTGCAGACCCTGTTCAGGCTGGCCAGCCCTGAGCTCCCACTGCTCAGAGATAGAGTCGTTTAGGACTTTTTTTGGTCCAGGAGGCAGGGATTTTAGGACAAGCCGGAGGTGAAAGGCTCAGTGTCAGAGTGGGGTGAGGTGCAGCACATTTATGGGAGGACATGGGGCTGTCTTAGCTGTAAAGGGCAATCACAGGCTGGTGGGCATCACATCTGTCCTGGAGAAATGCGGGAAACTGAGATGGGATCTAATTAATAAAGACTGAACAGGTAGGGATCCTAATGCACATTGCCTCTGCCTCGTGGAAACTTGACCTCTCCTGTCCAAACCTATTGGGTCCCTTTCTGAGACAAGGAATTCACTTGATAAAGACACTGGGGAGACCAGCAAGTGGTCTGGTAAGATGAGCATGGTGGCACGTCCACACAGCACAGGGCTGTGAGCGCTGAGGGA
>NW_009213872.1:1040-1309 GCF_000690835.1 Fulmarus glacialis
ACCACAACACCCCCCCTGCCGATAAACCCCCCCCCCCCAGCCACAGACGATGCTGTAGCGACGAGGAGAGCGCGACACATTGAGCAGCCGGAAACTGCGTGGGAAAAAAATGCCGCGTTTCACCCAAAGCTGGGTGGAGGGGGAGCAGGGGGCCGTGGGTCTGGCTGGCAGGGGACGGCAAGAGTGCCGCCCTGGGGCTGAGGGACTGCGAATCCCGGAGCTCCAAGATCCAGGGAGCGGCAGCGGGGAGCAGCGGGTGCCCGCTGCCG
>NW_009213873.1:0-8834 GCF_000690835.1 Fulmarus glacialis
AGCACCGCCTGCCCTGCAAAGGGGGTGAGGCAGGGAGCCACGGCCCCACTACACACTTCTCCCTCCCTGCCCAGCCCTACGAGCGGGGCCCTGCTGGGCTCACCCCTGCCTGGCTCAGGGAGCGGGGAGCCTGAGTCGGGGGCGTCTGCGTTAACACCGTGGTGGCTGGGATGCCTGCAGCGGTGCCCAGGAGGATGCCATCCTTGGATGCATCCCACAGAAGGACGAGGGATGCTTGGGGGAGGCGGCTTTGCCAACCTCAGCTGCAGCCCAACCACTCACACCGGAGCACAAGATCAGTGTGGCTGGGGGCCACCCCTTTGGGCGTTTGACTCCTCATCCTAAACACCATAAACTCACTGCCCTAAACACACCTCAAAGCGGTGACGGTTGTTCTGAGCCTGAGGGGTCCCAGCCTCCTGTCCCCTCGCCCTTAGCCTGAGGCTTTTGCCGTGCTGCGGCTGCGCTGTTTGAGCTGCCACCACAGCAAAGGCCTGTGTCTGTGGGATGGTGGCTGGTAGGAACCTGCTTTCCATTCTGTGGTGATCTGGAGGAATGGGTCTAGCTGAACAATTGCTGATCACCTATTGTGGCTAGATGCTGCTTTTTCAGAAGAGTCAAAGGCTTTCCTACAATGCCTCTGTGCCGTTTGTGGTAAAAAGGCAGGGACTCTTCATTTCTTCTCTCTCCTTTCCCAGGGGTTCGTTTCAGCAGCTCAATTGGTGTTGATGAAGTAAAAGCCCTGGCTGCATTAATGACATACAAATGTGCTGTAGTAGGTAAGTACAAGGGGAACATAAAGCACGTGGTGACTTGGGCATGGGATGGGGCTGTGATCCCGTGAGTCAGAAAAGCTCGTTAGATGCTTTGAAAATCAGAAGTGCTCTAGAAGTGCAGGATGTTCCTCTGGGCACGGATGTGCGAGGGCAAGGCTTGTTGCAGCTGCAGAATACACCACTGGCAGTCCGGGATGTTCGTGTTAATCAGGAGCATCAAGCATCATGCTTCTCAGATGCAGTCTCTGTGCCTGGGTTGTCATGGATTCAGCTCTGGCTGGTGGCATTGGTGGCAGGCTCAGGGTCCATATCCTGTCCTGCCTTTGGCTCCGCACGGCAGAGGCCGCATGGCATTAGTGGGGAGCCGTGTGTGGCGTGGGGAAGTGGTGGGCCCTTGCCTGGATTCACCAATGAGGTTATGATTGCTGTGGTCGCCTTCTCCCCCCGGGGAACAGGCAGAGAACATCTGTCTGCCTTACCTGGTCTTTTCCAGATGTTCCTTTTGGTGGTGCCATGGCTGGTGTGAGGATCGATCCGAGGAAATACTCGGTGAGTTCATTCCTCTCCTTCCCCCCAATGGCCCATAACTCACACTCCATTTGCACAGCCCTTCCTCTCTGTGCGTATCACAGAGATGCACTCTGACAAGTGGGGGGAGATGTTTGTAGCGAGTAACACTCATCCAGCGACTGCAAAAAGCAGCTCGGGGCGGGGAGAGGGGTGGTGAACGCTGGTTTATGGGTAAGTGCATCTGGCCAGACACACACTAAGGAAGTTGAGTAGGGACGCTCCTGCCGCTGCCTGCTGTGCTGGGAGAAGGTGCAAATCAGCGAGGGGTTGGAAGGGCAGTGAGCAAAGGGCCCAGGAGTTCACACACCTCTTTTTTTTTGATCCAGGGTCCCCAGCTGCTGTGAATTAACTCCCTGGAGACATCAGGGTGTGCCCTGTACAGGCAGGGCAGGGCAGCTGCCGGATGCTGTACCTCGGCTCTGTGATTTTTCTTGGGGCCTGTAGTAACAACTGTGTTTTGTTGTTCTTGCACAGGAACATGAGCTGGAGAAAATAACGAGGCATTTTACTGTAGAAATGGCCAAGAAGGGATTTATAGGTGAGAGTGGGTTTGTCCCCATAGTGTAAGCAGTGTGTGGCTTGCAGGCAGGGGAGCAGGCAGCAGCCGCCTGGCTGGGCAGGCACAGAGGCTGCTGCTCACGCACTGCCTGTCAGCAGCGCTCACTACCCTGGTGCTCGGCTGTCTGTTCACTGCTTTGCTCTGCCTGTGCTGTCAATTTGGAGCAGGGGGAGCCTCATGCAGCGCTGAGCACAGTGGGGCTGGCCCAGTCTGCTTCCCAGGCACTGCTGGGCAGGGGTCTCACCTGCATGTTACCCTCCTTTCACACTGGCCTGCGCAGTCACAGGGAGGAGTGAAGTTTTCTCCTGCCTCAGCGCATGATAGAGTGTTCAGTGGGTGCTGCTCACAAGGCAAAGATTTTTACATTCCCTCTTTACTTGAAAGTGTTGGGAAGGGACATGGCAAAGACCCTGTGAAAACCAAAGACGTTCATGCCTGAGGGGAGCTGGGGAGGCCCTGGGGCATGAGCAGCACCACGCTTTGGTCAGGGGACTCCTTGGTGTGCCCAAGGACACAACCAGCCTGCGGAAATCATCTGGCTGTGCACGTGCCATTGGTTGGAGCAAAGCAATCAAATTGCAAAGACAGGATTTGACAGATTTTTCTACCTCCACAGGGCCTGGGATTGACGTGCTGGCTCCTGATGTCAGCACTGGGGAGCGAGAGATGTCCTGGATAGCTGACACCTACACCCACACGCTGGGGTACCGGGTAAGCTCCGACAGTGCTGGTTTGGAGGCTGGGATGCAGTGGGCACTGCAAGCATTCATGCCCAGAGGCCGTTGCCAGTGAGTTGCTTTAGGTTTAGCTGAGGCTTAGGGGAGGGTGAAGGAAGCTGAGGCTTGGGGAAAGTCCTCTCTAGAGGACCTGCACCAGGTGAGACCTTAACCTTTGCTCTCCCCATCCCGGCCTCGCAGGACATCAATGCCCAGGCATGTGTGACAGGAAAGCCCATCAGCCAGGGAGGCATCCAGGGGCGACACTCCGCCACCGGGCGGGGGGTCCTGCATGGCATTGAGAACTACATCACCAACACAGACTACATGGACTGCATCGGCCTGAGCCCCGGCTTCCCCGGCAAGACCTTTGTGCTGCAGGTGAGTGCTCAGCCCACCTACAGCTCTGAAGAGTACACTTCCTTGGGATCTTTCTGCCCCTCCTTTCCAGGAGAGCTTTCAGTCTCAGTGCTGCCCGGACGTGATTTCCCGTATCTCTCCTCATCCTGTGGCAAATCGCACTCCTTTGACCAATTTGTCAGACCTGCTGCGTGCAGAGGTCCAGGGATGCCGCACTGCTCACACCGCACCAGCATTCCCAAGGTTTCTCTGTAGCCATCCTGTCTGAAATTGCTCATAAAAGGGAAGCTGCGACTGACCCTCGTCTGCGCAGCAGGCAGAGCAGAGAGGTGGCAGGACACAGGGGGCTCTGCTAGACTGGGTGGAGAGAGCCGACCCCAGTGACAACATCATGTTTCTGTCACCTCCAAACCGACCGCAGCGAGCCATGATGTTATCCACTGCGAAGGTCCTGCTTGTGGGTGCAGGCCCCATCTCTTCTGGGTGCTCTGTGGGTCTGGCCCATACTGGCCTGCCTTGCCCAGCAACGTGGGAGCTCGGTGGGACCCTGCGGTTGCCAGCCCTGCCTTTTCCACTCTCCTCCCAGGAAGGACCTTCCCTTCCCGCAACCCAGGGCCTGCTCACAACTGCGGTGAAGTGCTTCCCCCTGCTGTAGCTCCAGGAGGTTCTGCTCTCGGCCAGGCACTGCTGGCCCCATCCACTGCCCGCTCTGCCCACAGCTGCCTGTTTCCTGAGGGGGGCCCTGCGTCTGCAAGGGAGAAATAAACTGGAAACCGCGCAGCTGAAGTCTTGCCTGCGGCTGGCACTTTGTGCTTTCCTCCGAGAGCTCGCTCCTCGATGCAGCTCCTTGCCGCACGGAAGAGGCTTTGAACCGAGGCTGCACTCGGAGCTGCTGCCCGCAGTGCCCTCAGGAATCACCCTGCCTTTGCTCATGCCTTCCCTTTCCACACATCCTTCTGCTTTGCTGATATGGCAGAGAATGAGAAGGCTGAAGTCCTTGGCTATTGTTTGTATCATTTTGCTGGGTTTGGGGGATGTTTTTGCAGTCTCAGGAACCAGTGTTGCTTTTAGGAGCTGTACCAAGCTGGCAAGCACTTTGGGGCAGACAGTGCAAAATCATCTGTTCCCGTAAGAAGAGCTGAGCTACCCCCATGGCCCTGCCTTGTGCTGGTGCTGTAGCAGCCGATTGCACCCCCTCAGTGTGAGGTGCAGGAGGATTGCTCGGATTGTGCCTAGATGCTGCGTGGTGCCCACCAAGGGACTGTGTTTCTCACTGGATCTGTTTTCTGTTGAGATCGGCTCTTAGAAGCTGAACAGCATGCTGTGCTTGGAACATCACATCCAGGAGCTCTGGAGGTGATAAAGACAGACTGAGCTAGAAGCCTTCATCCCACGGGCTCTGCTTTTCACAACCCTCTAACTAGCCAAGGAGATCTCTGTTCTGCCAGGTCCTAGTCTCCATCCAGCCAAAACATTCACCAAAAACTGCTGGGTCAGAGGTTCCTATTTGTGCTTCTCAGCTCAAGCTCCTGAGAGGGGGCTGTTACCAGAGCAACGGGTCAGTTTTCAGTGTTTGTCCCCACGACTTCCCTCTCCCCAGACTGTCTCTGCTCTATGTTGCTGTAGGGCTTTGGCAAAGTGGGGCTGCACACCATGAAGTACCTGCATGAGTACGGAGCCCGCTGCATCTGTGTTGGGGAGACAGACGGAGCCATTTACAATCCCAGAGGGATTGACCCCAACGAGCTAGAAGACTATGAGCAGGTGAGTTGAGCCCTGTCAACACAGCCCCTGTTCTTAGGGGGTGGTGGTCAGTGCCTCTCTCTGAAATGCCCACGGAGAAGGGGGCTGCCCCTCACCTTCTGCACAGTCCAGCTCTGACAGCAGTACTCGATGCTGCCAGGCTGGGCCCAGGTCTCTCCTGCTCATTCCAGGGCCACGGCACCATAGTTGGCTTCCCAAAAGCAGAGCCCTATGATGGCAGAATCCTGGAGGTGCCCTGTGACATCCTCATCCCTGCCGCTATTGAGAAGCAGCTCACGAGGGAGAATGCACCCCGGGTGCAAGCAAAGGTACAGACCGCTCGCGCCACACACTCCCAACAGGCCCTGCATCAGTGCGAGTGACAGCAGCCCAACCGAACCTTCGCTTTTGGCACTCAGCACCCCAGGGAGGTGTCACATCACTGCACTGACAACTTGCCCACTGTGCCAGAGGGACAGAGCCTGAGGCAGAGGTGGCAGGTCACATAATTCAGGGGAAGAGGAAAGCCTGAGCCCTTCCCTTTGCTGGCAGGGAGCAAGGATTGTTGGAGTGACCTTGGCTGGCTCTTCTGGCATCCTCAGCCTTCATTGCTGTATCAGATCCTCCCCCCAGGGCAGGGGAGATGATAACCTTGAAGGTACTGGGTATCACAGTGTTGACAATGAAAATCATAGGCAGCAGATAAGAGTGAACAAAGTATGAATACCAGCTTCCTCCCTTCACTGTGAGCTCTAGGGACCAAAGGGACAGGAAGACACACTAGAAGTGGCCTGGTGGGGAGGATCCAGCAGCAGGGAAAGCAGCCTGTCACTGGTTTCTTCTTTCATTTCTTCCACCTATCTCACCTCTGCTCTGCTTGTGCTCTCAGATCATTGCAGAAGCTGCCAACGGCCCCATTACACCATCAGCGCATGAGATATTCCTGCAAAGAAACATCCTGGTCATCCCGGTATGTCCATCCCCACGCACATGGGGAGGTACTGGGCTCGTGGCTATTAGGGCCACCCGGTGTTGTCAGCTGCACCAATGTAGATCCAGCTGGGCACTGCCAGGCTCTGGGATCAGGCAGCGTTGATGGTGCTGTCTCAGTCAGCCTGTTCCCTGCCTTGCCCCCAGCTCCTGAGCACATCTCAGATGCTGATTTCCCTTCTGAACCCTCCTGGTTCTTGGCTGCAGCAGCGATAGACCACGGGGCTCCTGGCCAGCACCGGGATGTCCTGCAGCCACTGGTGGGCCAACAGCAAACCGTGCCACATCACACGGGGTGTCAGAGCAGCTGTTGTCTTTGCTCAGAGGTAGTGCAGAGCCACCGTGGCTCTAGGATTCAGCCATCCCAATAACCTCAGGACTGTTTCTACGGGCAGAGCCCAAGGGTATGGGGAAGGACCCAAGGCAGAGGAGGAGAGATCCCCAGATGGGTCATGGGTCTCAGGGTCACCCTAAGCAGCAAATCTGAAGCATGTACTGCACTTGGCAGGATGTGTATGTGAATGCAGGTGGTGTGACCGTATCCTTCTTTGAGTGGCTGAAGAACCTGAACCATGTTAGCTACGGCCGCCTCAGCTTCAAGTATGAGCGGGAATCCAGCTACCACCTCCTGCAGTCAGTGCAGCACAGCCTGGAGCAGTGGTTTGGCAAGACCAGAGGCGAGATCCCCATCATTCCATCCCCAGAGTTCCAGGCCCGTGTGACTGTAAGTGTCTACAACCATTGAGGATTGTCCTGGCTCACTTGTTTCACATTTGCAGACGCTCCTGTCTGCCATCCCAGTGCTGAAAGCTGAGGTTGTGACACACGCAGAGCCCCCCGTGCTATCATCCCACTAGTGGAGGGGATGGAGTGGAGATGTCATGTGTGGTGGTACAGCCCTGCCATCTGAGGGTGCTGCTGGGTGCTGCAGGGAGTCCCTTGGAAGCCAAGCCATGTGCTGGAGCCAGCTGCAGAGGTGGCAAGCCAAGCTTAGACCACCTGTGGAGATCTTGCACTGAGCAGAGGGGCTGTGTTTGATAAAAATGGGTTTGAGGGGGCCAACCTCTAGCCTCTCCCACAAAGGATTCACTTGTTCTCCCCCTCAGGGTGCCTCAGAGAAGGACATCGTGTATTCGGGACTGGCCTACACCATGGAGCAGTCAGCCAAGGTACCTCCACGGGCTCCTGGCCTCGCCCATGCCTGCTGTTGGGCCCCTTGCTTTTGGGTCCCTTGCTGCAAAGGCTCTGTGCTGTATTTGAGGGGTGCCCACCCACAGCACCCCATCACCACTCCCAGTGGGTCAGCAGGAGGCCTGGGTTCATCTTCCCAGTGGTGGCTGTGTCCACACTTTGCCTAAAGCCTCGTGCTCAGCAGTGTCCCTTGTGGTTGTTGGGTCCCTGTCCCCTGAACCTGTGTTCTTCCATCCAGGGTAGATGAGCCAGTGGGTGCAGGGTGGTGCTGGCACTGCTGGGTGGAGGGTCTCATGCCACCACTCAGGGAAGTGCCTGCGTGCCGTGCTCAGCAGCGTGAGTGGTATGCGTGGAGCCCACTCGTGGGTGCAGGGTCTGTCCCCAGGGGAGTACTGTGGGGCAGCAGTGGGAGAGCATCTCCAGACCCGCTCGTAGATGACTCCAGGTCTTGCAGAACAGCCCGCTTGGTCATTTGGTGTGGAGATGACCTCTTCCCCTTCGGGTCCTCCCGGGGCCTGGCCTGGTGCTTGCATGCGTGGCGCTGCCTGAACCCTCCTCTCTGGGTCCTCTCCTCGCCCCCAGACCCTCCCAGCACACACCAGCCTCACAGCTCTCCTCTCTCTCTAGCAAATTATGACCATGGCTGCAAGGTACAACCTGGGCCTGGACCAGAGAACCGCTGCCTACCTGTGCGCTCTGGAGAAGGTGTTCACTGTGTACAATGAGGCCGGCTTCACCTACTGACACAGCACCCAGCAGGGCTGCCCCCGGCGTCACTGCCAGCAGCACGGTGAGGGTCACAGTCCTGCTGCGCAGGGCGTGCCCAGGACACTGCGTGCTACACAGAGGGGGCACCCTGGTCTCTATAAATGATTGGTTTGAGCATGTTCTTACCCTGCTGCCTGGGTCTAAGCTCTCCTGAGGAGGGGGCTGTCTTCCCCGCCACCCCCTCTGCCCCAGCCCCTTTACAGCCTCCTGGGCACTGGAGGAAGCTGTGCTGATGCTGGTTTGGGTCTGCTTGCCCATGGCTGGCAGAATTGCACAAGGGAAGGAAAAAATGCAATTAGCTCTAGGGGAGGGGACAGCCCACGGCACAGCCAGCCCCAGGAAAAGCCTTCTCGGTCCATTTAGTAACATACGGTGGGCTCTGCAAGTACTGCTGCAGCGGGCGTAGACACGGGGAGCAAGGAAGCTGTGCTGATGCTGGTTTGGGTCTGCTTGCCCATGGCTGGCAGAATTGCACAAGGGAAGGAAAAAATGCAATTAGCTCTAGGGGAGGGGACAGCCCACGGCACAGCCAGCCCCAGGAAAAGCCTTCTCGGTCCATTTAGTAACATACGGTGGGCTCTGCAAGTACTGCTGCAGCGGGCGTAGACACGGGGAGCAGCAGCCGGGCAGTCAAGGGGCTGGAGGCTGGCTGGGGACTCAGGCTGGGTTGGTGGTCCTGTCCTGGGGGAGCTGAAGGCCCAATGATTGCGCTCTGGGGTGGGCACAGGACCCCCTGCTGTGGTGGACATTGCTTAGTGGTGTGTGGCGTCACCTGCACTTGAGGTGGTCGCACTGCAGCTGAGCGAGCTGCAGGTGCCAGCCATGTCCCCGGCCCCCTGAGGGGAGCAGGGTCACGTAGGAAGGTGGGGACAGCAGAGGAGAGGCTCCCCTTTGCTCTGCACTTCTAGCACAAGATCAGGGTGCATCCCTAGGAGGTACCTTACAAACAGCAGCACATACTGCTGCAGGGAGGACTGGGGGAAGCCTGCGCCCAGCACCTGAACCCCCTCTGCTAGCACAGCCAGCGTCTCCTGGGATGGAACCAGTGCTCGAGCCCAGGACTGTGTCTAACCTCCTCCTGGCTCAGGGTCCTCAGCCCCAAAGGGCCCCCTGCATTCACCTGCAGATGCAAAGCACTGCAGCCAGCACACAGGCAGGGGG
>NW_009213873.1:9182-9542 GCF_000690835.1 Fulmarus glacialis
CCCGTCACAACACAGCGTCGGCCCGACGGGCCCTCGGGGGGGGCGCGGGCACCGTCACCACCCAGCAGGCTGGGGAGCGGGCTTGGGCGCCAAGGGTTCACTAAGGCAAAAGACCCGTCCACCCATAGATAGAGAGATATATATAAAAAAAAATAGTTCCACAATGACCAGAGCAGAACCACAGGGACACGCTTGCAAGCAAAATGTACAGCGGCCCGCGAGCAGGTAAACATGCTTTGTACAGACGCAGACACGCTGGGATGCAGCCGGGGTTTATGGCGCTGGGAGGGATACAGAGCGATAAACCCGGGCTTCACGGACACACGCACGCACACACACGCACCAGCCCCTGCGAGCAGC
>NW_009213873.1:9602-9866 GCF_000690835.1 Fulmarus glacialis
AGACATGGACACAGTCCCTTGGAACGGAACTGGAGGAAGAACTTGTGAGCGAACGGGGCAGGGGCACCCCTGCTCCTCCCCGGCACGTGGGCACCGGCCGGGGCCAGCTGGGGAGGGGCAGGGGGCTACCGGCGGTTCGTTGTGCTGCTGGTGGAAGAGGCGAGGACGGGGGTCCATTATGCCTCTGGCTCGTATTCCTGGTATTCCTCCTGTGGGGTGGGGAAAGAAAGAGCTGGTGAGAGAGCTCAGGTGGGGCACAGAGCC
>NW_009213874.1:0-47757 GCF_000690835.1 Fulmarus glacialis
ATTATATAAAGATAATAAGAATAAATACATCATTACATATATAATACATATAATATATAGATAAAATAACAAATAACAATAACGACACTCCAGTCACCACTGAGCTGCATTCTGCTCCCGAAAAATAGAGCTAGCTCTTAATCTCTCAACAATGGGTACTTGCTGACAGGTAAAAGAGGATTTTGGTTTTTTCTAGATACTGTGCAGTGTACAGCATAGAAAAGAAATCAGAGATCGATATCTGAACAAAGACTTTGTAAAAAGAAGAAAAGCAGGGCAATTATCCAGGATAAATATGTCACACACCCATGCTGAAGCAGAGGGATGTAAGCACACCGTAAAAGATCCATCTAATCAGAACTTCAGACTCTCAATTGCAGTGGATATTAAAATTACCTTGAATATGAATCAAATGGGTAAGGGAGTGGATCATTGGTACTTGTGATGAGAGACTGGTGTAGCAGAAAGCCTCCATCTAGATCAAAATGACATTATGATTTGTGCTTTCTTTCTGATGGTTTTCTCAGTAAATTGTGACTAAAAACAGGAAAACAAACACTTCCACTTGTCTCATGCCATGGACTTGTTCCCATGCCTGTGAAGACAGCAGAATTATTTGCAGTGCAGCTTTTTCCTGGGCATGGGTTGGGGGAGGGCAGTTTCTTTACCTATTTTCATGGGTAAGGAGTCCTGAACAGGGAAGGACTGCATTCCTTTTCCCAGGGACTTGGACATGAAGTTAGTGCCTAACCATGCTTAGCAAATATGATTCTCCTCCGTGGTCAGTCTGTGCTAATTGATGAAGACTTAATCTATCACTCATTTAAAATCACTTTACATTCACATTTATAAATAAAACTTAAAACAGTTATCGCCTAATAACAGACATTTCTCAGTATCACAAGAAGATGTCTATCAAATAAAATGCTAGACAATTGTCACTTCTAGATATTTTTTTCAATATATAACCAACATCAAATTCTGGGCATGTTCATATCTTATATCTCTGTTTTTTTCTAAGCCCAGGTGATCAGGCAGACCACGCTGGAAAGTTGGAAGTTGGATCTGAATTCTTTGGAGGAATGTTAGAACTGATATTCTTCTTCCAGCCTTAATCAACATCCTCAAAGATTCAGCAGATAGTATGAAACTAGGGTTTGTATCTGCATCTTTCAGGAGGCTGTCCCAGTTCTGGCCTCTCTCTGCTGTAAGCATCCTTAAAAAATACATCAAACAGCACAACATAAGTTCAAACAACTTTGCTTGTAACTGCAGTGAATCTGAAATGTACTGATGAAAGATTTATTAATGTCATGCGAGGTAGAGTGTCCTCATGTTAGCAGAGACGGTTTGAATCACTGAGTGAGCAGGTTGTCAAAGAGAAATCAGCATGGCAATTGGAACAGCATTCTTAACCTAATTGCAATGGAGGTTAAGTCATCATCTGAGCAAGGCCTTGAATAACGACAGCCACACAAATAAAGCAGTAGTAATGTAGGCCACACCTCCCTTTCTGCTGTTGCGGTGGATTAGGATGTGTGGCTCAGGCTGAGACAAATGTTGGTACCTCCTTGGATTTTCAGCTACAGTGACTCCAGTGGACTCCAGCCAAGATGTGCTGACAAAACAATTTTCCCTGCGGAGAGACAAGCCTTATCGTTTGTGCTTGTGGAGATGCTGGTACAGGAACAGTGAAAATTATGACTCAGAATATGTATTGTGATACTTTTTCTATTGTGCATAAACACACAGGTGAACCTAGAGAGTTTCCTAAGCCTTGATCATGCTGTCCTTTCCGACACTGGGGAATATTTGGTGGGTGGAGAGGTGGGGATCCTCACTAAAAATAATGAAAGTCACGTACAGAACAGTCCACTGCTTCTGGGGCCCTTGGAAATATTACTCTGGGGTTTTGAC
Organism: Fulmarus glacialis; assembly: GCF_000690835.1. Classification (NCBI taxonomy): domain Eukaryota; kingdom Metazoa; phylum Chordata; class Aves; order Procellariiformes; family Procellariidae; genus Fulmarus; species Fulmarus glacialis. The sequence continues at coordinate 1,918 of NW_009213874.1, forward strand.
CCATCACTACAGAATTTCTAAATGATTATATGAGCCCAACCATTCAACTGGTGGTTTTAACATCTCTCTAATAGATGGACTTAATTCTGGTTAGCAGGCTGAAATTCATTTCTACTCCTATTTCTAAGTCAGAAATGCAAGTTAGTGATACTGCCGAGCATTTAGCACAGTGAAATGCTTTGAAGTGTCTAACAATACTTTCTTCCGGCTAAAACTGTTCTGACCTTGCACCTCAGTTTTTGAGGCCTTTTTCTCTAAGTCCTTCAAAAGAGGTTTTCAAGAACATATCTTCTCACTGAGTCCCAAGTTCTCACTTTCTCCTGGGTTCTCCTGGGTTTTTTCCTCCCATTTTGGAGGACCACTGTTGTCGACCATTGGGCTTATTAAGGAGCCGGTGGCAAAGTAATTTTGTTGGACTTCAAAATTTATCCCCAAACTCTTGTCTGTCATAATGGCCAAAACATTGCATTATGTGGATATTAGCCATTGATGGACTGATTTTACTATTTTTGAAGCTGACCTTACATGTGCTTTCTTTGCCTTTACTACACTCAACTCTGATAGGCCAATATTCAGACACTTCTGCCTGCTAGTATTAGCTATTGAAAATGCTTCATTTATTTGTACGGCATGGGGTTTTGGGTCTGAATATAAGCTTCAACTGATGTTGTCTCTGGAACTAGAGTGCCATCAGGCTATAAATGAAAGCTCATCACATGCTGACATTCAGCCCTCTGTGAAAGTCAGATTGGCATGGTAACACAGCAGGTATTCTAGTTTTGGATTCAAAGAGATCTAAGAAACACAACAGTAAAAATTAAAAACTCATGTATAAGAAATTAACAACAACAACAAAAAGCAGCAGCAGGCATAAATTTTTCAGGGTGCTGTTTTATTAACCCCAATTTAACGAAAAGGAGAAGTTTCCTCACTTATTATTTTTACATGATAGAAAAATGGGTATGAAAATTCTCTGTGATGAATATTTACCAAAGGAAGTTGCAGACACTCACTGTCCAAAGTAGTCTCCCACCCTGTTGCTCAAATATCTTCCGTTTATGGTGAAAGAAATATACAAAAAATAGATTGCTTCTTACACTGGACAGGGATAAATAAATTCATCCTTCATCACTGGTGGCATGGAGAGTTGGATGGCCAGCTCAAAGATCCTCTACCCAGACGTACACACAAATGTACGTCACCCTTACTGTAGAACGACTATTGCTAGGCTGTTGCCAACAAGGCTGAGACAGGTCCTGGTATAAAGAATTTGCAAGGTCCTTGTTTAATTCCTTGTTTAACACCTTGTCCTTGCATTTTTCCAGATTTGCAATCAACAGTGGTGGTTTTGTCTTTTTTTTAATTCCACATCTGGAATAAAAAAAAAACCTGTTCGTTTTCACCGTTGAAGAAATAGCCTCACTCCTTGTAGTCCCTGACATTTCCTCCTCCTTTTTGTCTTTGGGTGTGGGTGAAAGATTTGTTGATAGCACTGTAATTATGGAGAAAAAGTTGTTTCACATTTTTCATGCAGATGCCCTCCTAATGATCTCCTCCACACTTTTTTCCAGACTCCCTTCCATTGTGAAACTGTGTAAGATCAGTCACAAACAGGGCTGATGGCAGGGAGAACATTTAGCCCGTTCTACCACATCTTGCGGGGCAGGGCTTAACTACTCGAACAGTAGGACTTTTCCCAGTCGCACTTAGATGGTATCCAAGATGGGGTGATTTGTACAGCTGGTGAAACTCCTCATGTCTCAGTCAATGTCTTAGAGTGAGAGAACCCATCATTCAGAAGATGCACGAAATATTAAGTCCTGAATTCTTGCAGACATTAGAGACGCCAAAATATCTACATACAAAAGTTAGTGCTATAGATTAATTCTTGCTCTGACTATAAGCAAGATTCAGAATATGATATGCTTTTTTCTGAGATTCTTCCTCCAGGGCCAATTATGTACAACAACATTCTTCTTCCTGTCCTAAAATGTTACTGCATCTGCTCTAAACAATTAAAACAGCCATTATGTCCCTGCCCCTAGATATAGATGCATTTCATTAGTGGAGGGATAATGCTGCATATGGCCATTGTTTTGTAGGGTTTTTGATAACAAGATTGCTCAGTATTGATTATAAGGGTGGCAACATGAAGATTTATTATGCTGCAAGAGTGTTGGAGGGAAAACCCAAGTCCACTCTTCCTCTAGCTGGGAACCCAGGGAAGTGACGGATGCCTCAGTACCGCCACTATTGGAGTAAGTCATAGTGACAATGTTTCAAAGATGTCAAAAGCAAAACTGTCCGTCAGCATGCAACGTTCATTCCTAACCTATGTGAAAAGGAAAAAAACCCCAAGCAATCAGAATCTTAATCTTTACTGAGGCAATGGAAAGATATCAGTGAGGAATAAAATTGGAAATCATGAGAACTAAGATACATCTGCAGCCAAAAACAGGTATTGGAGGGTGAGAGAAATCTCCCCAAATTTGCTCAGGGGTAGTATTAGCTAATTACAGTTAGGTAGTGTCAGATTGCTCCAGAGAACTGTGTAACGCTTGCAGAGCTTTTCTTAAGCAAGGCACCTTGACTTGAGAAAGATTAGCTTGCTGGTGTAACACAGTTAAAGGACCTGATTGCACCGAGTTGTCCATTATAAAGGCAGTTTTTACCTTACAGCAGTCGGGAGAAGAGAGAACAGTCTTGAATGGGCCCAGTTAGTAGAACACAAGTCAAGTGCAGGAAGGAGGTGGTGTTTCTTTCTCTAACCTGTGCCATGAGTTTTATCTTGTGAGGATCTGGAGTGGTATTAACAAAAGGTGATGTTTCTGTACTAATTTCTGGCTAAGAAATCCTCCAAGAAAAACAGCTGGATCCATAAATGAAGGATCCATAAATTTCCCTTCTGGGACAATTCTGTAGCTGTCAGTGCAGTTACACCAGAGGTGAATTTGTGGAGAGGAGTCCAGCAATGTGCTAATCCCAAAGCAAAACACTCCAAGAATTATGGGTTATTACTGCAGCTGGTGAAATGATGGACACAGAACAGAAACTGAGACATCCCTTCCATTATTTTTGATAAAAATGGCACAGCAAGCTGCTTCCAGAACCCATATTGCTTTTTCTTTTTCAGAAAATAGGATAATGCCTATTATTCATATTTCCTGTCTCATCCTGAGTGGTGCTTTGCTATTGAACCCTTTGGAATAATAATAGAAAATGGACTAAGATAGAAAATAGAGAAAGTGGAATCCCATAATAGCACTAACTAGCAATAACCTCTACAACCAGCCACCACAGGCATTCAAACCTTTTTAATTGCTAACAAGAAGAAATAGCTTTGCCCTTGTGAATCAATGAGGTACTCATGCAGGGTGACTGCAGTAGGTTACTTCATGTACTCTGGAAGAGAAGGATGAGCGAAGAATGGAAATTGAAAGTAGATGGAAAATCTGTTGACTGGTTTTGAAATATAGCTGCCTGACCATCTTCTTTTATTTAGACAAAACAGCTTGTAAGCAGAATTCCCATCACCGAGACGTTATTGTTGCCGGCTAAAGAACTGCTCACTCCAGCTGCACCTTCTGCGTGTTGCATTTCAAACCCTTTCAGCGAAGGCTGAAACATTTTGCTCTCTTGTTTGTTTGAGAGATTTTCTGAAAGATTTTCTGCCAAAAAAGCATCCAAATAACCCACCAAGGAAAAAAGCCCCAACCCCAAAATACCCCATGCATTCCATTATTTAACTTTCAGCTGTATAGAAAAATACAGCCTGTCAGAAGACACAAAGGTTTGATGGAGAACAGCAATGGGGAACACATTTTAAAAGGGTCCATTAAACCTAGCAGGCAACATTAATTTTTTACCTACAGAAGGTGTGAGCTGGAGGTATTTGGGAGTTGGAGGAAAAAAATGTGAATTGTTCAAAAGAATCTGAATTTATGTTAGTGGATATCTGTGCAATTCTGACTGGATGTCCTTACTGACTGTTGGGTATTTTAAAATCATACCCTTAGAGTTAATCTGGAGAGAGGTAGAGTTGACCAAATTCCAAATAAATTACATGCAATTTGATTGTCTAAAAAATGACTGGCGTAAGTTTTAGTTTGTAAATGTATTCATGTGTTCATTTAATTAATTATATGACTTTGAATGATTTCTATTTTTATATTGTATGATTATACTCACAGTAAATATTTAAATTTTCTGGATGTCTTCAATGATGACAGAAGGATTAAGGTGCTAACGAAGTTTTCAATGTTGTTAGGCTGAAATACTTTAAAAAAGCTGGGTAGAGGAGGAAGTTTGGACCCAATTCAGTGTCCAGACTGGCTAGGGTCCAGTCTAGGATTCTCCAGTTAATGGCTAGACTAGTGGAAAAACCCAGTGTCCTGTTAAATATTCTCTGCTATTTAACTGTTTCTAATCAACATCTTCTACAGATCATTAAGAAACCTTTAAAGTTGGATTTCTTAGAACAAAGAATCCCAAAGTTTCAAGACTTTTCAATCTATTGTAATTTTCCTATTTAAAAAATAAATTAAAATAATTCTTACACACACATAGGTTATGAAAATAGGAACTTCTGCACCAGATATGACATCTTTACACTTAGGTCAAAAATAGAAAGGAATTTCCAAAACACAGCTTTTTTACATCATTGTACCTCTTTTCTTAGACAGCTCCTGAAGTAACATTATACTAATTCCAGATTTGATGTACAGTCTAAAGAATGAAGACACTTGATGGCAATTACTTAACTTGTCACTGATCAATTAAGGTTCCCCAAAGCAATGGCACTGTGCCCTGAGGAATCTAACATTGGGCAAGGACATGGGAGAAATTCGCGTTCTCTTTGTGTCAAGTCAGTATCCTGCTGTGTATCAATTTCTCTCTCCTGTTTTGTTTATATAAATGCAGTATTTGCATATGTAAACTTACACACATTTGAGAAAGGAAATATTTCTCCAGGCCTGCTTGTATAATGTCTGTTACCCCAAACATTTCACCTTTGTTGGGATCTTCAGGTGATATTATTCCAATTTTAGGACTGTGTCAGAGTTCTGTATTCCTGAAGCTGCTGCTCCTGGAAAGGAGATGAAGCTTTCTTTCCCAGCTTAATGGATTGAACTGTCTCTCAACCTTTTATATGATATATCATTGCTAGCACTGTCTCCAAGACACTAATAAAGAGAAGACTCAATAGTATTGGCACGAGAAAGTGAAAACTATTAATAAAGAAAAGCAAGTCCATCATGCTCATTAGATTTAAGTCTAAGGGAAAGAATATAGTGTGTGATGCGGCTGGGGAATTATATTACAAGGCCAATCAATTTCCTTGCAGAGTTTTTGTTGTTGCTGTTGTTAGTGAGTAATTAATATAAATAATGCTGACTGTATTTAAATATTGAGGATACTAGGGAAAATAGTGTAGAAGATGGCAAGCAGATGGATCATTTAATTTATTCCCCAATTACAGCTGACATGTTGGGTATAGAAATCTGTGAGTCATCTATTATTTTTTATGGTCCATTTTACAGCTGTGTTTATTGTTATAATAAATAAATACATTATCTCATTAGGCTGGTATTGTAAAAAGCTTGTAAAATAACAAACATCCTCCTCTTTCAGCACTTCACCCCCATATCAGGGTATTACAGCCAAAGAGGAAGGATGTATTTAAACCTTATTAAGAACAAGGTAGATCTCCCTTAGCTTGTAAAAGTACAGAGATACCCCGTGAAAACAACTCTCTCAAGTCAAGGTAAATAAATCTAATTCTTTTTAGCGGAGGTAATGGGGAGAGTCCTGCTGTTTCTTTCCCCTGTTTGACAGAGGAGAAAACATACCGCTGCCCTCGCTCTCCAGGCAGTAAATATACATTGCAAATAAATGTCAGATTGGCAATAAAGTTCATTGTATTTAAGTTTCAGACTATCCCATAAAATGGCAATTTGATGGGGAAAACCAACTGACTGTTACAGTATTTAAAATTCAGAAGCTCTCTTTCTGAGACTGGCAATGGGAAGGACTTGTCCCATTCAGTCGGATCCAGCTGGGGGGTGGGCACTGCCCACTGTCTGGGGCAGCTGGGTTTGGGGGTGGCACAACAACAGGGACCTGCTTTCTTGCTCTTCTGTATGTCAGAGACTTGGAAAATCATGGGTGCTTTGGGGGAAGGGAGGGCAGTGGAAGCACAATGGTTGCAGTCACTGTGCCCCAACCTACCTATAGAAACAGCAAGTCTGACTCTCCAAGCCTCTCCAAGCCAAGTGACAGGTACCTGTCCCAAATCTGCCATCCTGTGGCAGAAGAATGGCTGTCTGTTAAGCTCTTTCTCCAGGGGCCAGAATTCAGTTTTGTGCATCCTGCTGACAGGCACTGCACAGATCAGCATTCGGAGGGGTCTGGGACTCGCATGTACCTTCTCCCTGTGCGTGGCAGGAATCACAGCCTCCAATTTGGAAAGTCATCCATCCAGCTGGCAGAGCTCAAGCAGACTAGTCCTGTTGCTGGGTGGCTATCCTCTCCCACTTTTAAAATCTATGGATGAGTTGCACCCAGGCAGGCTGGCATCTTCTACAGATGAGGTCCTCAATGTTTAGCCAGGGAGGTGGCACAGGGAACCTGCCAGCTGCTGCCCAGAACCCAGAATCAATAGTTCTCAGGGAGGTGCCGGTTGTCCCTGATACAAATCTTGCTATGGCAACTTCATTAATCGTTTCTCTAACCTCAAGCTCTGAAAATGAGTAACACTTCAGCCCAAGCAATATTGGCATCTCAAGTGAGCTGGGCTTGTTTTCTGGGTGGAGCAAGATTATAGGTATAAATGATCTACAGACATAATTTCTCACTGTTTATACCAATTTACTTGGCACTTTGTATTCTCTATTGCCTTCCTTAGAACAAAAAAAAAAAATCATAGCGTTCGTTATTTTAAAAGAAGATCACTTGGTCTCTGTTCTTCCCTCTAGAAGAAAGCATTCAGATATCCAAGCAATGATTATTTTCATTCTTTTGAGCAAGGCTGGGATGTCTCTCTCTTAAGTAATTCAACTCTCCTTCTGTTATAGAACCATAACTGCATCAAATGCCATATGCAGCACATTCGCAAGAGTGGGGAACTTTTCTTCTGCATGAGAAGCAGTTTTTCCAGAACAAGAAGTTTTTGTTTTAGAAGCTCATGAAAGTTCAGTGTTACAAGTTTTGAAAGCAACTGTGCTCACTGATTACACAGCAGAACAATTAAGGCTGAGCTCCACCTTTTGTGACTATGGTGAAAATCCAGCCTTCACTTAGACAATTTTATGTGGGTTACTCAATCAAAAGCTATATTATCAACTGATGTGCTGGGAACGTTCATCTGAGGACAGCAGCTTAGTCATCTGAAGAAAACCAGTGACAGCACTGTTCTCCAAGAGGCTTTGTTTTTTCTTGGTTTGCTTAACTGGGGACTGGGGGAAGATGGCTCTGAGCAGTCCCAACAGGAACCACAGGTGAAATGACTTGCCCAAGGCCACCAAAGAAGAGGAGCCCTGGGTTTGGGCTCTACTCAGACAGGATGCCAGTGTCCAGGGATAATGAAAAGCAGTTGAGAAGTAAAAGAAGAGGTTTGTCAGCTGTTATATTTCAGCCTGGAAACAAGCAGCACCCTCACTGCTTCTCCCATTCCCTACAGACGTGACTCTTCATGATGAAGCAGGCTGATACATATGTTATTTGTGGTTTTGCATTACATTTAAAGAGGCAGCAAGAGCTTGAACTTTGGCTGAGAGGTCACCAGCCCGGGGAAAAAAGAAGAAAAACAAAGGTTAAGACAGGCTGTTTTAAGCAGTATTAGTTCCTGGTTGCATAGCACACTCATCAGCTTAATCCCCTGAAGTGTCACAAGAACAGAGCTTTTCCAGCAAGTAGAGGAACAGCATGTACAAGCAATTTCACATTATGTTCCTTCCTGATGGATCCATGGTCTCAGCCTCTTAGGTCTGCTGCTGATATACATCACGCTTCTCATCTGATGTATTATGCCTACTACTGAACTCCTATCCAAAGGGGATTTCTTGTGGAAGAAGGACTACATCTTTAGGAGATATAGAGGAGCTGGGTCATAATTTAAAAAATACTTTTAAAGTTCAGTCAGAAGAATATTGGGGGAGAGAACACAGGACAAATTTTCAGCCACTGATCTTTGACATCAACATGTTTGTAATGCATATAAATCTTCATCACTCAAGGACAGAATCTTATCTAAAGAAGGGTAGGAAGAATGTTTCTCCACGAAAAATGTTCTGTTAGGTATATCCACACCGTGCCTGTTCAAAGAGGGGATGCAGGTATACTGAATTATACCCACCTAGTGTGATCTGGGTAAAGAAGAGAGACCTGTGGCTCACAAAGTAAATCAAATCTGAGTTTCTGTTACTGTATGAGCAAATATCTCAACTTAACTATGTTACCCTACAGTTTGCTAGAGGGCTATTACCCATTCTGTTATCTATGGCTTCCTCCTGCTTGGTCGTATTGCTACTCACAGCTTAATGTTTCTCCACATAGCTATTTTCCCTTAGTTGTTTCTAGCTATAAATAGAGCACAGATTTAGCAATGCACTTTTCCCTATTTACTTGTAAGATGTGGATGAGGACTTGGTGGTTCTCTTAATCGATACAACTATCTGCTGCTGCTTCCACAATCTTTTAAAGAATTGCCGGCTCAGGGCAATGCTGATGTCTCCAGTGATGTGCAAACAGGCAGAGGTGTAAATAGAGAGCTGTTGCAGATGTGCAGGTGCTTCTCTGCTAAGCAGTCTGGCTTTGAGCAGACACTAGCACAAAAGGCAACTCTTTAGCTTGTGCTAGAATTTTCGAGGCAGCAGGAACGTGCATCCAGGCACCTTACTGTCGTCCGTGCTGTACCGGGCATTGAGATGCCTGGACCAACATGCTACATCCCTACTGAAAAAGGCCAGAAAACATTTGTTTTTGTTTTAAATGGTGTTAAATGATGTGGGTCAGAGTAGCAAAAGAAAATCTGTCTTCCCTGTGCAGTCAAATGTTTTTAGCAAGTTTTGGAGAAGTATGAATGGAATATGCTCATAGAGATGTAGAGTTGTACTGTGGAATCGTGTATTGTGCATTATTCTGTCTTCCTTGTGAGAGCATTTGTCCTCTCTACTTAAATATAATGCTTTATTAAATCAAGTCACATATTTGTGGGTGGGAAAAATGAGCTTATGGAGCATGGAAAAGTGAAATGTTATATTATTAGCAAGGATTCAAGAGGCTGTTCTAATAGACACTCCTTTAAATTTGATTCTGGTCCTGCTCAGACCCCAGAAGAAAGCTTGCAAGACAGAAGGATTTGAGTTCTCAGGGCTGGAAACCAAACTTTGCTAACAAGCCATGAACGGTGGAGTCTAACCGAGTCCACTATTTCTTGGATCTACTGTTTGCCAAGCATTGACAAGGGGAAGTTTCCTGGGTACATAGACCACCAAGGCCTGCAGGTTTTGCTAAGATTTTGCATGCATGTCTAAGCTACAAGGAGAGAGATGAAGGAGCTGAGATTGTTGCAACCAAGCAATTTTGTTTTATTACCGATGGCACTTCGTTCCCACAACTCCATTTCTTCCAATGGCAGGTGGCTGGACCTTGTTTTGTCTCAAAATGCTGGGGAGCTGGGTAAGAACTGGGTTTCCATTCCATCAAGGTGACTGCAACAAAACTACATGGACAAAAAGAAAAAAAAAAAGCATCAGTCCCTGCCTTACTCTTCTCTCCCCTGAGATGGATTAGATTCAGAAGTGCAGTCTTTTTAGTTCTACACCTTCGTTTAAAAAGAGCAGACCTTTGTCCCTACTGTCCTGGGAGCTGCCACTTGGTATTTCATGTCTGATACCTATCTTTACATATGGCATCTCTGCGTTCAGCCAAATTGTTCTCCTGCTCCTCTCCCAGAATCCAGAGGCAAAGGCCACACGGGGCAGAGAGGTGCTGACCTCCACTACTAGTGTAAGGAAGGAGCAGATCTGCTCTGCTCAGCCACGTTGTGCAATGTTTTGTTGTCAGGCTCAAACCCTGCGAACCTTTCAGGGATTAAAATTGATGAGATTCTTTGCTGCCACCAGGCTCTTCAGAGCACGCGATTTTCCTGAGTTGCAGTCACTCAGAGTGGGAATTGCAGTCAGAAGGTCAGAAAGCTGTTAACAAAAGAAAGTCTGTATTGCTATTTTCCACTATTTGAAGTCTAAAACTGATACTAAACAGCTATAGGTTTGATGAGGCTTTCCTGTACCCCAGCAACAATACAGATCATAGAATTAATCCAATGAATTTTTTTTTTATTGATATGTAGGAGATGTGCTTTTTGACATTTTTGTTGTAGGGAACTGTACACTTAAGAGGCTTACGTTAAGAGCCAGTGTGTGATATTATTCATAGGTTTACGCTGCACCGCGCTGATCAGTCAAAATAGAAACACAGGATGCAACTCTCTTGTCTCAACAAGCTTGTCCGATTAATTTCCCCTACTGGTTTTAATATACCAGCTGCACTATGTCCGTTCGAGATGCATTTGCAGCACAAAGGAATTATTTTATCTCAGCCTGTACAATTTCAGGTGATGTTGGAGGCTCACAAACACCCACTGTCCAAGTTATTGTCCTGGACTGAAACTTTGCAGGGGAATGAGCTCCCGCCTCATCCATGTCAGTGTTATCTGCCTTACTATTATTTTTTTTTTTCTTTTAGTTCATGCAGTCTAGATTTCTTTCAAACCTATGGTGAATGCTATGCTAATCTTTATCCTGCTGAGTTTACATTCAAGAATAGAAGTGAGGTCCCCTAAAAACTGCTATAATTTAGGAAGGGAAGGGGAGATAGGGCCTGCCTGCAGAGCCATCTTAACCCCTGCCTGTGATGAGGTTCTACCTGTTTCCGAAAGAGGTTTAAAAACTCCATCAGCAGAACAACAGAGAAATAGGCAGAAAAATCATAAAAACATACAAGAACTTTTACCAGTGAATTTATGAGCAATTATTGCTGGAAGCCCCAAACATTCAAACCTTTCCTTGTTTTTGCTATATACAATCTGTATGTCTTGTCCTTTTGTGATCTGTGGCCTCAGGGTATTTTGTACAAGTGATTTGTGCTTTAAGTGAAGGAAGTGGTGCTTCTCTTCAGGAATTTTGAGCCTGGCTTCCTTTCACTTTACTGTGTTCCCTGTGTGCTGAGACAGGGAGGGAAGCGAGGAAAAGACGATGGAGAGGAGATGCTCAGATATTGACAGCTCTGGGGAAAGAGAAAAAAGATGGGGAGCAAATTTAAAGTTGAGAAACTGGTGGGGAAAAAAAAAAGACAGCCTGGTCTGCATTATTTGAATGGGTGTTCCTCTCTTCTTCTGACTTTATATATGCTTTGGAAACCGAGTAAAGGGGAGCATTTTTCCAATCTGAAATCAGTGTGGTTGCCCTCACTTTGGTGCTTTCAATCTTATTTCTTCCCAGACGTGAGGTTACCCAAAGTGGCCTGTCGATTTCCAAAAAGGCATTTTTAACGTTGTTTCTCTTCACGCATGAAACATCCATTGAATGCTTGATTTCCACAGAAATAAGAGTCACATGAGCAAGGGCTCATATAATGCCTTGTTTCCCCTTCTCCTAATTTCAGAGCACCAGATACATCTGCATTCTTCCATCTCATCCTCTTTTCTGGCCTCCAGGTCTATTGAGGCAGCAACTATTTTCTTTGTCAGCACTCACCAGACCCTGACTCCAGGCAATTTTTGTAAATAGTTTTCCAATACTACTGCACTAATTTTATATGCTTCACAGCCTATTTGCAAGTAATTTTATCATGTACGTAATTTTTCTAACCAGGGATTATGATGTTCTCTCCCTGGTTAAATGATGCCCAGAACTTGCTGCCATTTTAATATATTTGAGATATGTTTGTTGCTACTAGTTTGTAATTTCTATGTTTCTGAGAGGAAGTCTTTTGTTTAAGAGCATCAGCAGAGGGAGACAGAATATGCAGGAGAAAACATTTTTCTCATAAGATGGGGCAGCAATCTCTAGGTCTTTGGAAGGAGTCAGATATTATTCTCTATTCAACCACTGGGAATTGTGCCGAGATGCCCAAGTGCCAGCTGAGCTGATGTGGATGAGAACTAACAAACTCATTTCATACAGGCAGAGCATAAAAATAATCATTATTGGCACAATAGCCAGGTCAATAGGAACTGGTGACCAAGGTCTCTGGGTAGCATGTTTTTGGGCAGAGAAACCTGAGCCATGGTGGAGGGGGAGTTTGAGCTTTTCCACCATTTCCACGCAGTTCCTATTTCTGCTTGCAATTTCTCACCTATCTCTAGTCTAAATAAACTCTATTGCTTTAGATTGCTTTTAGTGTTTTGATACAAGTACCACTAAAGAGAAATACCCTTTGGTTCATTGTTATAGGTGGTTTATAAATGTTACAATGTTATTTCTATTCATTAATGTGGGGTGAAATGTCAGCGTTTTCCACAGTATTTAGTCTTTCATGGGGAAAATAGCATAACATTTATTTCCCCCCCCTCCACTTGAACAACAGAAAACCTGACATTTTTTATTGTCTGCAGGAGAAAACATCAGGGGGTGGTGTGGTGGTTGTGGGTTTTTTTGGTTGTGCTTTTTTTTTACTGCTAAATAGTTTTCTGTTCGTAGCAGTCCATTTTCTGTGTGTAAACAGAAAAGATTTTCTTTCTGTGATACCTTAACATCACATAACTCAGCACTTTAAGATCAGAACTGCATAGCACTCATTGTCAGAAGTGTAATTAAAATGAGAGCTGCAGTACAATGGTCATGAGGACATCAAGGGATAACTGCCTAGCATTACAGCAAGCATTATGATTAACTTCAGACATTTGGCCCAATTTAATACTTACATACTGCAAGCTACTGAGATTCCGGTGAAATTTGAGAGATGTTTTCTTCTGTTCTGCTTTAAAGCCTGTAGTGAGAAGCTGCTTTGTATTATTTGCATTTTCATCTAGACTGGAAGAGTGCCTGTTGGATAGCATAGAAACTGCAGTGATTAAAAAGACCCAGTGACTGAACCAAAATCCAGGCTCTGACAGGCATAAGTCTCCCTTCAAAGATTGCCAACGACCCAGAACTAAAGTATTGTCTGAATAACTTGTGCTCAGAGCATTTGAGAACCTAATCTTAGCCTACATTTTGTAGAAAGAAACCAAGCACTAAAAGAAAGAAAGAGACTTCCAAATTTGAAGCTCAAACAAATACAGCAACAAAGGGAGTTTCTGCAACTAAAATTTTCATTGTGAAATTGCAAGAATTTCTCACAGTCTAGACAGCCCCTAATAGAAATCCCCCAGGCTTCCCACCCAGCCTTTCTGGGTGCTCTGAAACATATCATCACCTTTAGCTCAGCCTACCCTAGAAAATAAGCTGGCTCCACTTGTCTCTTATTTATAGGCTTTCTGGCTATATTAACTCCCTTCAGCTGGCCCCAATGAGTAATGCATTTCTTCTTCCTGGCTGGCTTCTGTAGTAAAAGGAATAGCTGCTTCGTCTTGTGAGTCTGGTAACTCCATTCTTACTAAGCTGCTCTATGCAAAGTATATCAGAAACAGTATGTATGATTTGGGGCATTTTTTGGTGTTTGTGTTGTTATTGTTATTATCCAGGTTTTGGCACAGAAAGCTTGTGCGTGTTGTTGAAACAGCTCCTTACCAGGTGTTTCTGCAGAAGGAGTTCATTGTGGCATTGGGGCTAAGTGATACTGTTGGGGTTGTGTGAGGAGACGGGGGCAGAGTCAGGAGGGGACCCCTGGGTTGTGTTCGTGCTTGGGTACTGTGAGGAGAGAACAGGGTCTGAAAACACCTTGCATTTGGGTATGGCAGCAGGAACGTGCACCTAAAGTGGACAATCTTCTGATCTGATAACACTGCCTCATAGGCAAAGCAGACCTCATCCTGCTATTGAGGAGAATTACTGGGTTTCTTGGAAACCCCTTGCTCTCACTGTTCTGATTTTCCCTGTGATGCCCACCCTAGCAGCCACCTTTGCTATGCTAATAGCAGCAGGGTCCCATGACACATGTGATTAGAAGGAGCATTTTGTAGTTTGCAAGTCTGCCAGCTGCTTTCTCAGCCTGAGCTCAAAACATTGCATGCCAAGCCAGAGCTGCTGCTAGCGGAATATGTAAAAGTTGAGCTTCAAGCCACTATAGGCTTTATAATCGCTTATTGCATTAATCAGATGCTACTATGGAGCATGCTGTGTGTTACTCTGATTTTATTAAAATAAAAAGATGAAATGCCAAATTAAAGAAAAATGAAGGGGATTATCATGACTCCAGGTTAAATATAAACAGCAGGATTCAGAGAGCTCCTGGAGAACAGAACTCTTCTTTCAATAAAATCTCTCCATTTATACAACATTTAAAAATAAAGGGGAAAAGGGGAAAATATCTATATGCCATATTGGGAAAATTGCCTTTAAATGGTATGTTTCTCAGGAGTTTCTATGAGGCATTAGTAGCTCTCCAAGAAACAGAGGTCTTGTTTTTATGCTAATGATAACTGAAATAAAGACAGAGGGAAGGAAAATGCAAAATGATCTGCCATATAATCTGGGTTGGTTTGGAATAAGTATCTATTCTCTATTGAAAGTTTTCTGCTGGCTACTGGCAACTCTTTAAAAGAAATATTTGTTTTTCTTTGTTGTTTGATGATAATCATTGCCAAATGTAGTAGTGCTGTGAAAGGTGAAAGATTTGTTTTATTTCATTTTCCTCCCTTGCTTTTTGTTGCTTCCTTCCCCCTCCAGCAACATAAAGAATAATAATAATAATAATAAACAGGAAAAACTCTCAGGTAACTTACAAGTGAAATGCAGGAGATGTATTTTTATAAATGAGAGTGCAAATGTCACACGGGTAAAATTAGAAAGAAATGTGTAAGTCCTGAGCTCCCCTGAGCTGGATGGGAAGGCTTAGGAAATTTGATTTCTGAGCACTGCCAGAGAAAGAACTGCAATGGAAATCTCTGTTTTCATTAGAAACGCAAGCAAAAAAAAAAAAAAATCTTTCTCAAAGCCTGATTACAAGACTCTGACTTTGACCCCTATTTTAGTTTTAATGTTCTTAGAAAAAGAATAAATAAAACATGTTTCAACTTGAAACCTCTGGCATGGCCATGGCAGGGTGCAATCTGCATGCAAATGGCTGGTGAAATTGTTTGGTGGGAGCCAGCACCACCGTCTGCAGCACCAGAATGAGAGAGCAAGAGAAATGGAGAGAAAGGGAATAAAATGGTTCCTAAAGATGCATAAAACCTGGGGATGTGCTCAGTGTTTAAAGTTGTGCCCAGCGAAGCACTTTCACCAAAGGTAGCCAAAATGGAAGGCGGCTGTGGATTTCTTCCTTGTTAAATTAATGCCGTTGTGCATGCAAGTTCATTTGGGGTCTGCAGGGTAGGATGAGATGCTAGCTTTTTGCCTCCTGAGTCTGTATCTAGGACATTTTATTACAGGAATGGCCTTTTTTAATGTAAGGGAGGATCACGGTGCTCACTGGGCTGGATTTTGCAGCCTGTTCTAATAACCTGTGTGTTCTCTGTGATGCACTAGCTCTAAGCATGGGTAAATAGACAGCTGCCTTGTGTGGCAGACTGCTATGGGTAGCAAAAGAGCACTGGAGAAGAGTATAAAATAATAGAGTATTGGTTGTATGTGTTTGTGCTTGAGGGGGAAAAAATGGTGCATTTTGTTTGGTCCCATGCTCAAAACCTAGGGCAGCATGATGACAAGTGTCCTTGGAAAAGTGTGATGTTGGGAGACTGAGGTATACAAGTGAAGACTGTCTTCACTTATGTTTTTATCCACTACGTTGCCCAAAAATGCACTTCAGTATCTTTGACTATAAGTTAATGAAGCATTTCTATGGGTTCTCTGAGATTTGTCATAAGATCATTGCCAGGAGTGGTTACAGCTGCAAATTTAATCGTCTGCTTCTGTATCCTAATGCAAATGTTGAAAGCCTGTGGAGCAGGTGAGCTCATCATTTATCTGCAGAAAAGTTCACTTGCAGTCAATGTGCTTATAAATCTTCACCTCCTGAACAGCTTTACAAGTGTTTCTGAAATATTCAAAACGTTTTCTATCCAGTATGCTTTTCTGCTGTATTATTTAGATACCAGGTTCACACCAGTGGACCTGTCTTAGGTGACTGTTTGCATTTTGCTTTCTATGCCTGGTGTAAAACATTCAAGGAGTTCGTTAGCAGAAAATACTAGGTAATTTTCTTAAGCTAGATATTCCTGGGTCTGGTAATATTTTCTCTGGATATGAACTGAGAATTTGGAAGATGGGATTGACTCGGATAGGTAAACAGGATTTTGGACACTTTTCTGAACGATCTGAATTTTTAAGGCTCATCTATTAACTGGAATAAGGTCCTTAAACCCCTTCTGAAAATATCAGTCCAGCCACTGGATTTGAGAAACACAGGAGCATGCAAGAGCATCACGCAGGACTACCACCCAGTCCTAGTGAGCAGCTCAGCTCTCTCCTCCCCACTTCTGTAAGAAGGGCTGTAAATGAACAGTGTTTGCTTGAAAGGGGATGAGAAGCACGCAGAGAAAGGAAGGCTCTTTGCTGAAGCATGCTGTAAATGGGAAAGACACTTGTGTAAGTCTTTGGAGAGGAATGGGTTATGTTGAATAACCCAGAGTCAACAGCTCTGTTGCTCGCTTTGCAGTTCCCACACCTAGCTCTGAAGATGTAAATTCTTTGTGTCTGTCGTCAGCAGCTTTTGTTTGAACCCAGATGAAATATTGTAAAGTTTTCAAAACAAGTTTTGTATTTTATCTTGATAAAAGACATCCTCCCAGCCTCACAAGTTCAGAAATAGCCTCCCTTTTCCTGCTCAAAGCTGTATGCTGCTGACAGCCCTACCCGATTATGTGACTCTCTTTCTAGATCCTCTTCTTTTTTGGAAATAAAAAGCAATTTCCTTGACTGAAGTGAAAAATAGGTTATTTTTCCCATTAACAAAGAGAATACTTTGTCTATAAAGCTAAAATAAACGGAAACCGATGTCTGATCTACACTCAGCATGCGTTTCTACTCTAGACACAGTTAAGACAGCTTTGCATTGAATTCTGATGAAGTTGACAGTGGAATAATTTAAACATTTGTAATTTTCCCAGTGCTTTTCAATGTGTTAGCAGTAATACCTCTTAGACTGAACTTCCAGGTGGTGATGTTTCCCTATAACCAATCGAACTGCAGTATCTGTCCTTTCAGCAAGGAGAAAATCGTGATATCTGGATATGAATCAAAGCCCTTATATAGACAGTGCTGGCTGCATATGTTTATGGAGAGGTTTACTTCCCCTCTGTCTTTCTACCGCCTGCAGATGTGAGCTGTGCATCCCTGTTCAGAACGACAGTAATTCTTTTCTGTCCCTTGTGGTCTCTATGCCCTGCTCTTCTAGGGACTAAAGAGGAAATAAAACAATGGAAAAGCCTTCTGGCAGTATTACTGAATTGGGTGGAATCACGAACTATCTGCAGTTCTTGCAGTAAAGCCTGGCGTTCTTCATTTTCCAGATCACCAGAACCTTGGCCATGTCAAATTTCCAGATTGATTGCTATTAGATTTCATCCAAACAAATCAGGAAAGTCCATATAGTAAGGCATCCTGAGAGCTAAAGATTTGGTTTCTTTCTGCACTAGGGGAAAGCAGAAACATTTCGTTTTTGTGAAATGGAAGCATTCCTCCAAGTGTTTTGTTTCGATCTGATGGGAAATGTCATTTGCCTTTATTATATTGCATTTGAAAAGAAGCAATTTGTCTTATTGATGCAAAATATTTTGACTGCCTCAGAATGAAATACTTCAGTGACTTTTCACTGAAAGTTCAACAACAGGAATGTGCTCCTACAAGCCCGCTCGCTGAGCAGGCGTTTTGTCCATGGAAACTCTTCTGTCAGGATGATTCTGCTCAGCAGTAACTTCCAGGTCAGATGTCTTCTTGATTGCTCACAAAACAGCTATAGGCTCTCCAGGTCAGAGACCTCTTCCTCTTGATGCTTAAAAATGCCTTTAGATGCAGTGTAACTTCTGGCCTGTAGCTCCAGGGTGGGAGGAAGAAATAACAGTTGAAGAATAAGAAATTATTTTGTCAATACTTCCGTTCATCTGGAATTTTGGACTAGGAGTAGTCTCACTAGAAAATCAGTGAGCTTTGGGTCAGTATCCATGCTTCTGGAGGTGCTCCCACCAAATCATCAGCTACTTTGACTGCAATGTCTTAATCATCATAAGCATATTCCTTTCCTCTAATGTTTTCTGCACAAGATTATAATACATGTTTGTTCAGTTATGTGCCAGAGAGATAATGATATGTTCTTCAGATAAATACATTAATAACTGTAGTTTTGCCAGAACAGTTCAAACCAGTTCTATCTTCTCCCTGTAAATGTTTTGGAGGTACTCTTAGATTACCATAGCTTGTGTATAGGATTCAAAAGATGGCTATTTAAATGAAGAGTAGTTTTCTTTCATATAAACATGCTCCAATCAGTGCTGCGTTCAGTGGAGCGGCATTAATCTCAGGGACTAAGACCTGGCAACTAAAATAATAGAAAGAGAAACTGAAATTGAAAACTAGGAAAATCCGTGCAACTCTAAATTTAGGAAGATCTCCAGTAAGTGAAAGATATCATCCTGATTTTGTAGTCAACTGAGTGAAGTGAGAAAATATGCTGAACATCATAAATAGGTGATAAATTAGGTTTTAAAAAAACCAAACCAAACAAAACCCCAACCTTCTCCCCCTGCTCAGTTTCATGTCAGGCGATATCCCAGGTAAAGAAAATTCCCATTCTCTACATCAATAACATTTTTTCCACTTTGACAAGAGCCCTTTAATAATGTTAAATGAGAAAAATCTTCAACATTCTGAAAAAAAAAAAATTCTGCAAACAGTACAGAAATTGCTCATGATGTCTTGTTCATTCTGAATTAAGTTCATGAATGAAAAAAAGAGAAGGAGATTCACTCAAGAATACCCATTACTGTCTGTTTTATTGAGATGATTTATTTCAGAAGTATGATGCTTATCCTTCTTTAGGTCCTTCCAGAATATTTGTTTTACAAAAATGTTGCATAAAAGATCTACTTTCTAACTGTTGTGAGTGAGAAATAACTCCATTGTGAAAAAACCTCTCCAGGTGGAAAACCTAAATTGAATTTTATAAGTCACTGTAGTTTTATTAACACTGATAAAATAAAATAAAGTGAGGGAGAGAAGGAGAGAGAGAGAAAAGAAATTCAAAATCAATCTTATTTTAGTGAAGACTGCTCAGTGACTTGCATAAAACAAAATTAATCTTGTTTGGTAACAACAGGAAGTACATAACAGAAAATAAGGATAAGATTGATCCTGAAGTTAGACAGCTTTGTTGCCAAGCTGCTTATACACAAAGGAGGGAAAAAATATTCAGCTCATCCCCAATAAATTATTAATCTTTTTTTTTTTTACAATATTGTTAATGTTTGTGACATAAATGAAAAAGATCAAAGCAAGTGTATACTCAGCAGCGCAGACTTGGTACAAAAATCTTCTACCATTGGAATAAATACGATTTTTTTATTAGTATGCTATTTATGTTGCAAAAAGTTAGATTTATTCCTTATTTCCAACAAAATATGTCAAAATATGTCCTTGGCACAATCAAAAATCATCAATTTGTTTTCAGTTGATTGGAAAGAAGCTCGGCTCTAGCTCTTTATAATCAAGAGGAATTACAGCCTACAACACAAAAATAATTGGCCTGCCAACAAGTGAGCATATAACTCTCTGGAGTCAGACATGCAACCTGCAGATCCCTTGTGCCTCTCAAATGAGGCTGGTGGTGTCAGTGTCTGCTCTGCGTTGTCCCAAGGGCTAGGCAAAGAATTTGTGTAGAAAGACACAAATTAAATCCTTGCTGATCTCATTGGAAAAATGGTGCTGGTTGGGTATGAAATGGGTTTCTGTGAGCCGTGGGACCCCGTCTCTTTTTGATTTCAGCCACTTGCGTGGGTTCTTTTATGCCTTTGGAAGGAACACGCTTTTCCCCGGAGGAGGCATTAACCCACATCTCAACTCTGCCTGTGCTACTCCCCCTGGCTTAGTTGGGTTGAGAAAGGCCCCCATATCAATATGTTGTTAGGAAGACAGACAAGCCCATGCACTCAGCACAAGCCAGTGTAAGTGTATAAAGCTAACCTCAACAGCAAACAGAGAGGAAAGATGTGATAACTTGCTTCTGCTTATTTAAGAGTGGAAATATCATAAAATTCAGGCAGTAGAGGGACATGTGTAACTATTAAAGTTTGAAGAGCATGTTTTAGTTTAATTTAGACATGAATGGTCTTAAATATTTTTCAACTATCTGCCTTCTTCCTCTCCCCACTCCCCAAATAAGCTTCTAGAAAATGGTGATATTTTCTGATTTCTCTCTAGATTCTTATCTGCATTTCTGTCCTTGCCCCCTTTTAGAGACCTAAGAAAATTTATTCTCTTCTGTAAAAAAAGCTATATAATTTTTCACTTTAATGCAAGCACTAATAGTATTTTTCACGTTTGATGCAACAGAATCCTGTGTCAGTTGCAAAGCTCAGTTTCTCCTTTGGCGTGGAGAGTTGTTCCATTAAGTCGTTTTGCTGCCTGGGAGCTCTGTTGACAATGATTCTTCTTCTCAGGTACTGACTCTAATGAAGAGTTAATCTTTCTCCTTCTCTCCTGTTCAATATTTTCCATGCTTGATGGACAGATTGGCTCTTGAGATTTGTAATGAACAGTGGCACCTTTCAGCTGTAGGTGATTAGTATTGAACCTAGCTTGGGTTGGGGATAACTCAAGAGAGACTACTACTACAGTCTTTACCCTCTGATGGCGCTTGGGTGACGTCTGGGATATGACTCCCATTCTTAATATCCATGTCTTAAAACCTGACCTTGCGGCTGATAGTAATCTCTGTTGACATGCTCAGCCACTAGGCTGGGAATCAGATGAGGAGAATGAATTACCCGTTGCCTTGGGAGGAGGTGACTCCAAAACATGGAGTGAAATGATTGAACTTCACAGCCTGCCCTATGCTTGCCTGGCGGATAGTGAGCAGCAGTCACAGTGTGGTGTGTTCAGCCGTTTTCATCAGTATAAACTGCAAAGAGATTTTAACTTTTTCTTCCTTGCAGTTTACTTCGTTCAGAAAGTGCAGTTATTCAGTGTACTGGTTTTGGCTGGGATGGAGTAAATTTTCTTCTTGATAGCTTGTATGGGGCTGTGATTTGGATTTCTGGTCAAAACAGTGTTGATAACATAGGGATGTTTCAGGAATTGCTAGCAGTGTTTACACAGTGTACAGGCCTTTTCTGTTTCCCTTGCTTCCCTGCCAGCGAGCAGGCTGGGAGTACACAAGAAGCTGGGAGGGGACACAGCCGGGCCAGCTGACCCCAACTGACCAAAGGGATATTCCATACCATATGATGTCATGTTCAGCATATAAAGCTGGGGGAAGAAGGAGGAAGGGGGGGATGTTCGGAGTGATGGTGTTTGTCTTCCCAAGTAACCGTTACGCATAATGGAGTCCAGCTTTCCTGGAGATGGCTGAACACCTGCCTGTTGGTGGGAAGTGGGGAATGAATTCCTTGTTTTGCTTTGCTTGTGCATGCAGCTTTTGCTTTACCTATTAAACTGTCTTTATCTCAACCCATGATTTTTCTCACTTTTACCCTCCAGATTCTCTCCCCCAGCCCACCAGATAGGTGGGGGGAGCAAGCAGTTGTGTGGGGCTTAGCTGACCATCAGGGTTAAACCCCGACATTCAGGAACTTGCAGAGGTGTTAGAGGAAACATTACCCTATACTTGGACTTCTAGGAGGGATACGTCTGTGTGTACATGTGTGCTCAGTAGTTTCTTAGTGTATGTAAGCGTGACAGGGTGTAGGTATCTGTGTTGTACTTGTGTAGAAATGTAATTGTGTATGTATGAAGACTCAAGAGTGTATCTGCTAAGGTGGGTGGATTTACTGCTGCCATGGTCTAACCTTTTGGAGGGATGCTAAGTCAAGGGGATAACTTGAGGCAGTGTCTCAGCATACTTACTGGTGCAAAGGGGTGGTGTCCAACCCCACCAACACTTACTCTTACCTGCCCCTTTTTCACAAACCGTCTTTTGGCACTTTCCTGCCTCTGGCTTTGCCTCTCCAATTTACAATAGAGTATCTTTTATCACCTAGGGTTGGACCATGATGATCAAGATGCAGCCTTATCCATGTTGTCTGGCACTAGCACCTTTCCAATATTCAATGAAGCTGCCTTTTGAGCAGCGTCTGCTCCTTCTGTTTTTATGATTCCATTTTCCCAGAAATGCAGGACTGGTGATGGTGTATTTAACACTCTCGGTGGATTGCCTTTGAACTATCATATAGCAGAAATGATATAGAGACAAACAGGCTTGTAAGGCATGAAGCATAGTAAGTTATCTCTGCCTCTTCAGTTTTTTGGAATGCAAGAATGAAGGAAACTTGGATAGTTCCAGCAAAGCAATGGTTGGATTTGCAGAAAAAGTCTATCATTATGGACCATCAGAGGTCCTCAGTCTCAGATATATGTCATGCGCTTCATCCCTCTTCCAAACCAATGTATACAATTTTTGTGCCTTTGAAAGCTCTTGACCAATTCTGGCTCAAGGAGACATCAGGCTTTCAGATGTACATGACTTCTGAGTGTTCTTTTGTTTAACTGTCATAAAGAAACCATGTAGCTCTTTGAAATGATGTGAGAAATCACTTTGCCTAAGTGACAATGGCATCACATTCTGTCTCTTTTATCTTGCAGTTCTCTGAAAGGCTGCAGTTTTGTTGATTTACAAAAATCATCATTTTGTCCTTTTTCTGATTAATTTTTCTGCTGTAGATTTTTTTCAGTTTTGAATTATGCAACTTCGTTTCTCTTTTGATTTTCCCCTCTTTTTGCTCCAAGTCTGTTGTGGGGATTTAATTACATCTGACTTGTAATTGCTGGGTTTTTTTAACTGGAAGTGTGTAATTGTTACATCAGCAAGTAATTCAGTCATATTGTGTAAAACTCAACATATCAGATGCTGATCTGGCTTTACTCAAGATACCTTTTCCTTGTTCTTTTGAAAGTGATTACATTCCACCCGCCCCACTTGAATGACTTCCTTTTTAATTCTTTCCTGATACAAGATGTATCTCTTCTGTTTCCCTCTCTCTTTCTCTAGACTGAGAGGTTATAAGGCTCTTTCTCTTCCCATAACCAGACCACTTGGGAATCTTCTTTTTGCTTCTCCATCGGTTGTGTCAAACAAAGTTGAGTTCTTATTCTTGCCTACTACATTGTACTGATATATATTAACATTTGAGAAGAAGACACTAAAAATTCTTTGAGATAAAGCTCTTCACTAAGATTTCCAAGGCAGCCACGGTGGTTTGGTTTCTTGTATTGAAAAATCTGAACAACCTTAAAACAAATATCCTGTGTTTACCTTCCGAAAATCAGCCTCTTTATGCACTTTTTCTAGTTCCGAATGTGAAAACCTTGTCCATACAATCACCAGCTACTTTAAAATGCTCAGGAATGTTTTCTTAGCTGTTCTGTGATGCTCAAACTATCCTTCCAGTTCACCAAAAAGTATGCCATTCTTATTATTGCCACTAAATACTTCGTGTGCCTGTGGACAGACCATTAATAGATCTGTGGCTAGTCTCCAGTCCAGAACGATATATTTTGTGCAGTCTTTCAGCAACTGCAATACTGCTTGTACACCCCTGTCATTTCAGAGAAAGATACATTGGAGCAGAAGCAATGCATGAGCAAAAGTTACTTCAAAAGACAAAATAGAAGCTTGCTCATTAGCAAATGCCATGTGGTGAGGTTATGGCTCAACAAAAAAACCCTTTTAATTCAATCTCTGCTTCTCTTTCACCAATTTCTAATCTCAACACCACAGCCGAATTGCAACTTTATCGTGTTGGAAGAGAAATAGCTTGATGCCATAAACTATGTCTAAATATGCATTGAATAGTTACACATTCCCAAGTGCTTGAGCCAAATGAGAGTTATTATTGATTCTGTTTTACATTCTAAATAGATTTGAATCATCATTGATTTCAAATGTAAGATTGGGGAAAAACCTATCACAATTACGAAGTGAAATGCAATTGTCAAGCCTCGCTCTTGTGCTGAGATGGACACAGCTAGCAGAGCAGAGGGAGGGGAACAAGGGGAGCGCGGGTGAGCCTGGGTAATGACCCCTGGTGTGAGGAACCGA
The DNA here is from genome assembly GCF_000690835.1 of Fulmarus glacialis. Taxonomy (NCBI): domain Eukaryota; kingdom Metazoa; phylum Chordata; class Aves; order Procellariiformes; family Procellariidae; genus Fulmarus; species Fulmarus glacialis. The sequence goes on from NW_009213874.1 coordinate 26,269, forward strand.
ACCGGAGAGCGCTCAGCACTGACGACGTGTGTCCTCGTGGCTCGAGGTGACAAACCAAATGGTGGGTGACACAGGGAAGTAGGTGAGGTGCTGGGAGAGGGGAGAGTCAGACTCAGGTGCCTGCTGAGCTTCAGCTATTCCTCCTTGACAAATCATTTAATCTCCCTGGGTGGGATTTGTCTCATCTAACTTTAGTGATCAAAAGTAAGTGCTTAGCTACCCACGGATTTTTTGTTACGCGTGTACTGTAAGGAAATGTACGCCAAAAGAAAGCAAGGGCAGGTAGGAGAAAGTAGTCCTGTCAGGTTACACTGCTGGAGATAAAAGCAATAGCTGAGCTGAAGCTCTCTGGCATCAGTGGGGGGCTTTGCATTTATTTTCATAGATTTTTGGTGTAAGACTGAAGGTCTTCAGCTCTGGGCACTCTCCTGTGCTTAGGAAACAGGTATTTATCCACAGGGCAAATCTGTCCAGGCAGAGCTTTCTTTAGCCACCTAAAATTAATTCTTAAGGTCCATTTCTGGAATGGCTTTTCTATCTTCTGCATTGCCTTGGTGGCTCAAAGAGCAGAGCGTGGTACCTGAAGATTTCCGTTTCTCAGGAATAAGTGTTTGTGGTAGTCAGCAAAGAATTTCCTCAGCCATCCTTTTGGGAAATGAGTCGTCTTCGCTTTCTGTCCAGCCCAGCCAGAGGGATTAGATGAGCCACCATCCAAGAGTACACTAAATATGTGTCAGGCTGAGAACTAGCGTGAAGCATCTCTCTGGACGATGAGGTCCCTGGCTTGGCGACTGGTAGGGAAGCAAGTTGCCAAGCTTGGACACATTTCGAAGTGTGATAATTAGTGCCATGATCTATCTGTCATGCCCTGAGCTATAAAAATCAGTATCGATGTAAAAAATGAATCACACATGAAAGCCAGTGACAAGGTATTCCTCTGTGGTACTGAGCATGTAGGTGTATGTGCATATATGTCTATGTGGATATTTTTATATACTTATTTATATATATATGTGTGTTTGCACCTGGAAAGTGACTTTTTGCTCATGTAGACCAAATTTTGGCCCTGACAACTAGGAGAAAATTTCCAGGTAAGAGTTTGAATTACTAAGCCTTTTTTCTAACACATTGGTTCTTGTATTTCTAAAAGTGGATGAAACATTCTGCACAAAGTCTCATTTTACAGAAAAAAAACCCGCCCGTATTTGTCAAGGTTGAAATATTCCTTGGAAACATTTTATCCGCAAGGGTGTCTACACTTTGGGGAAAGTGTGGGAGCAGTAAGAGAGCAACAATAAAACAGATGCAGTTGTAATCTGAAGAGAAATGTTTTGACAAAGACCTTTGAAAGCTTTTACCTTCACTTCAGTGCAGAACTAGAAAAACTCTTAAACATAAAAAAAGTTACTTTAAAATAGACTATTTATCCTGCAAGGATATCAACGTTAAAGACTTCTGGTGGATTTTCAGGTAACACATTGTATTTCCAAATGTTCTGATCATCTTGCTTGCTAGTCAGTTCAAGATGGCTGCAAATTAAGTTTACGTGACATGAGATGGTGCTAGGAAGAGATGCATGCTTTGCATCAAGTACTGGAAAGATCATTGCCACGTTCAGCAAGACCATATAATGTAGAAGCAGCTTGAGATTAACACAATTAACCTGATCCTGGTATTGGTCCTCACTTCTCAGCTCTCTCAGGCTTCAGTTCACTGAATGTGTTTTGTGATCCTGACAAACCAGAAGCAAACACATTATGAATTGCTTTACTTGTTTGTGGGTTTTTTTTGTGAACCAATATAAAGCAGAGAGTTGTGCGGAGTACTGCGGTACCCAGGGGGTCCTGTTGTTCTGAATTTGTGAGAAGCCAAGGAGATTGCCCCACATTGAGACCTCTGGGGGTTAAGCGCCCATTATTGGTTTTCAGGGCCATTTGGACTGAATGTGGACTAGATGCGAGGATGGGACACCTGGGAGAGACCTGTGACATGGCGGGGATGGAGCATTAGAAAAGCAAACAATACACAAGTCCTAAACTGGCAACGTGCCTCCTAGAACAGATGTGGCCTTCTGTTTCTGTTGCCTGCAGCATTTCAGGAAAAGCTAAATTGGAAAAATTTACCTTTCATGTTTATGACTTTCACCTAAATATTAGTGTGGGAGGTAGAAAAGCTAATTTTTCACCAACATTTTTTAATGATAGTTATTCCCTCCAGTACTTCTAAGGAAAGAAACAATTTTTCATCTCTGTGCTCTTCTCCACATTATCATACCAGGGATGAGTATTAAAAAACCCACCTCTCTTATTCAGGAAAAACAAATAAGACCTTTGCTAGTTCAACATTTAAAAAAAAAAAAAAAAGTGTTGCATTGTACTGAAATAACAAATGAGAAATTTATCAGAAGGGGAAGAATGTTGAGCAAAAAATATTGTATTTATGACCTATTGTGGATTTGTCTTACTAATAATCCAGCTGACGTACTGATTAGACCTTTTGGGAAAGGAATAACATTGGTTTCCACTGACAAATGCTTTGAACTTATCTGGAAGAGAAATGGGGAAGACACTGAGAGGTTTTCTAACTGCACATTAAAAGGATCTGTGACCCTTTTCTACCTTTGCCTGCATCAACAGTTAGGCAGAGTGAAGCTGATTCTCCACTCGGCTGGAGATCCTGTCTCACATCAGAGATACTCACAAACTAATATCATGGAGGGCCCAAACTAGTGAGCTTCTAAATCTGATGCATAAAAAAGTCAACAGGCTGGACACCTTCACAAGGTTCTTTAGGGTGGTTGGTGGTTTCAGGGGATGTTTGCCATCAAACGTGAATGACTCATGAGTGTTTAACACAGTCAGATTTGATGTACCCCCGACTAGGCTCTTTGGGTCTGGCTTTGGGTTTCTTCCTAAATATGCTTGGGAACAGGCCACTGTCTCTACTACTTAATTCTTTCGAAATGGTAGCAAAAAAAGGGAGGGAGGAATGGGATGATGACACCCACCTAAACTACTAAATGCATCTAAATAGCATTCATTTTATCTATGTGAAATGAAAAACTTCTTGTACTTTGAAGGGCAATAGGTGCCTAACTGCCCAAGCCAGAGCACCTTTGCACAGAAATGTGCAGCCCTAGGGAACTTTCGGACTGAGTAGGAAGGTCAGCTCTTGGGCACCTAAGTTCAGAAAAGTGGTCCAGAAAGCCTAGTCTCCTGATTCTGTGTGTGTGTGGTATTATGGCTTGGGTTTTTTGGGGGCTGGAAGGAAATAACCTCATCCCCTTTTCTCATCAGCCTTCTCTCGTCCCCTCTGAGACATTGCCAAAACATAATATAGGCAGAGTGCAGGTGAAGACTGCAATGAGCTGCCTGTGCCACTTCCCACCCCACCCCATATGCTGAAAGTAATAATATTGACTCTGTTTTGCCTCATAGTAGGCAAAATATTCCATGATTATGGGCCTAATTCCAACCTAATAGCAATCAAAACAAGGGCAGCTGAGGTCAGGTCTTAATTCTCCTGCAGCCTGCTAGGAGAAACAAAATGGCAGTGATCTTGATATTTATCTGCAGAGTGCAGCAAAAGAAAGTCTGACCGCCCCTGGGGGAGAGGCTGATGTGTGGGATCAGATCTGCTGTTGGCGAGAGGGCCATTCCCTGCAGGATTTGTACTCTCTTTTACCTCTATGGTGTCAACAGGTGCATGCAAGTCCAACTCTGAGTTTCTTCTTTGCACTCTTCATGGCACCTCTGCCCTTCTCATGGCAGGTACAGCTCACCCATAGGGTAAATTGAATTTTCCTATGTTTCTGAGAAATGTTGAGCCAGCTCTGGGTGCATTAAGAGAGCTGGCCAAAATCCTATTGACGTTACTTGGGATGCTTGATAACCTGTGCTGTGGTAAGTGCTTAAACCCTGATGCTCTATAGATCTAGGCTTAAACTGATACCATTGTGAGACATTAATAACAAGGTTCTGTCTATTAAATCATCGATCAGTTCTGTCAAAACCCACAGTATGGGAAAACTGCTGCCTGACAAATAGAAAAAGCTAGAGAAAGTAGAAGTTGAGCACCTCAACAGCTTTTGAAATCATCAGATTGATGGCTCAGTAGGTACCCGGTGAACAGATGGCTTTTTTTAAGAACAAGAAAAGACTTTGTCAAAAATCCATCGTTTGGGTGGAGATTAATGGATTGTCTGGATGGAAAATAAACCCCTAATACTGATAAAAGAAAGCCCTAGTTGGCATCATGATTGTTACCTATACCACAGATTACAACTGGGACTATATTGTTTGAAGCCCATACCAACCATCTTTGCAGGTAGCTAGATCTTGATCTTTTGTCCCCAGCCACCCCCCAGTTCTGTCAATGTGTTTTGGAAATGATTTGTCATGTTTTGCTTGGATGAGGACACTGCATCTAGAGACAAGGACACAGGCATTGGTAAGAGGGTGCCTGGTTCATGTGGCTAACAAGATCGCTGTTACTCTAGCCAGTGTCTTACGTGGCTTCTACCAAATGTGACAGGGCAATGCTTCCTTGCAAGCAAATGAACAGTCCCATTGGGTATCAAAGGCCAGCAATTTGTCCATTAAAGACAGAGCAAAGATGGTACCTGTTCTCTCTGCCTTTAAATCTTTGTCTTCATAACTAGCCTGGCTCGTGAAGATACTGGCCTTACGTTTAACTTCAGAATCAGCAGAAAACAGCCTTTTTCCATCCGCAGGGAGGCACAATGAATGATTGGAATAGGTATAAGAATCACTTTCTGCTTTATGATGTGTGGATTAATGAAAGTATTAAACCATTCTAAATGATAGATAAGGAAATTATTTCCACTGTAGCTTGAAAGAAATAAAACCACTCTATCTTAAATTTAAGAGGTTTAAAACTTTGCAAGCTCATCAAAAGTGCATGGGCAACAAAGAAGGGCAAGTTTATAACCATTTATGGATCACCCTAATTTTTTAACATTCATCATTTTTCTGCTTCATTACTGTTAGTGTTTCCCATAAGCTTTGAGAAACCAAGTAGTTTCTCCAGAAAAGAAGAGTAAATACGGGTCAGGCTAATATGCTTTTATGGGCAGTGCTGGGATTTTCCCATTTTATTGCCATTTTGCACTATTAATTTTATATCATTGACATTGTTGTCTTCATTGCTCATGTCTCACAGGCTTGAAAAGGATTATTTACTGTGCTCAGAGGTTCAAACTGGAACTGAAATGGGATGAAATTCATCCCATGGTTCAGTTGGACAGTGCAAGTGCTAGGATGTGACTGTTTCTGCATTCATACGTGGAGCAGTGTAGCTTTTTGTTGTTTTCATGTGCAGCTGTAATTGTGTTTGACTGTGGTTTGTGTGTGAATGTGTTTGCACCAGAATATGTGCAACCAGGTGTGTACCTGTAGATCAGTATGTGGTCTCTTATGTAGTTGTATATATTCACACGTAAGAATTGTTGTCTTGTGAAGGTATGAACTTGACATCTATATACTTGTACTAGTATTTGCATGGAGGTATAGTTTTATGTATTTTGACATAAAGATGCGTGAATTCAAATCAGAGAATGATGCTTTGTGTGGAGTGACTGCAGAACTGTTCATGCATACTTTGTGCAAAAAAGTTTGCTTGAGCATGGTAATTGCCAATAGAAGCTCACAGAATATTGAGTGATCATAAATGATTTCACTTTGAAGAGCACCTGGAAAATGGAAGACATGAGTCTGTTTGTTTATTGGTACCTGGAGTTTGTCTTGCTGTCCTGAAAACTCAGTCATAAATGGGTAATAGGCTGTTCTTAACCTGATGTGCTGGATAATGACTGGTAGAATGTGCTCATTTATGGCATTTATGTAGAAAATAGAGAGCAGCTGGTTTAAAAAGAACCTGATAGGTCACATGTGGGGGAAGAAGTCATGGCTCCAGAGGACAAATAGAAGAATAGAACTGTAGGGCAAGGAGAGAGGAGCAAGAGGCCAAGGTTCCTTCAGTGAAAGCGATGAATAACTACCTTTGATTTCCCAAGAAACAGTCTGTTCCCTCCCCAGCTCTTTCCTGCCTTGCACAAAACACTTGTGTAGTTTTCTGATGTGCTAACAAATCAGTCTGTCTATCCTTTTCAAGAATCAGAAGCCTCTTGACCTCATACAAATCCAGACTCAGAATTGTAACTTTGAATAATACAAAGTACTAATTATGTAAAACTGCAGAGTCATCTTCTGGACTGTGCATCCTTCTCATGTTGCCTGCTCTTGTGAATTTTGATAACACAATGTTGTGGTCTAACCCCAACCGGCAACTAAGCACCAACCAGCCGCTCGCTCACTCCCCCTGGGTGGGATGGGGGAGAGAATCAGAAGGGTAAAAGTGAGAAAACTCGTGGGTTGAGATAAAGACAGTTTAATAGGTAAAGCACAAGCCGCACATGCAAGCAAAGCAAAACAAGGAATTCATTCCCTACTTCCCACCAGCAGGCAGGTGTTCAGCCATCTCCAGGAAAGCAGGGCTCCATCACACATAGTGGTTACTTGGGAAGACAAATGCCATCACTCCGAATGTCCCCCCCCTGCCTCCTTCTTCATCCCCCAGCTTTATATACTGAGCATGATGTCATATGGTATGGAATATCCCTTCGGTCAATTGGGGTCAGCTGTCCTGGCTGTGTTCCCTCCCAGCTTCTTGTGCACCCCCAGCCTGCTCGCTGGTGGGGTGGGGTGAGAAACACAAAAGGCCTTGACTCTGTGTAAGCACTGCTCAGCAGTAACTAAAACATCTCTCTATTATCAACACAGTTTTCAGCACAAATCCAAAACACAGCCCCATACTAGCTACTGTGAAGAAAATTAACTCTACCCTGGCCAAAACCAGCACACAGAAGAAACAACTCAAAGCAGAAAAAATAACTTTAGTTTTCAAGTCCCATGTCCTTCATAACACATACCACAGAATTTCACCTAGCAAGTCTTGTGTCAAGCCTGCATAATTAGCAATGGAGTTCTGAAGTGGAAGTGCAGTGATATCTTTAAAACGCCTAGAATGACTAAAGGATTTTAAGCTATGGCAAATCTGCCATATCTCTAGGTATCCTGGGTACAGAAGATCGTACTTAAAAAAAAAAAAAAAAAAGAGATAAACATTTATAAACCGTGATCAAGGAGAAAACTCTCCATCTCAGTCTTCTCCCTCCTATAATGTAATGATTTACTGCTGTTACGATGGTAGAAATTCATTACCTGGCAGCAGCATAGCATGACTGGGCTTTGGCATTTAGCTCCATCAGAACCACATCAGCCACATGAAAATTAACACCCTCAAATGAGATGATTTTTAGGTGCTTAATAATCTCTCATGTAATCAACTGAGCTATAATCAATAGCTCAGTTATCATCTTAGCAGAATTTACTAATGATGTTTCTTGTTCTTTATTTGCTATATCAATTTTACCCCTATCTAGCACTGGACAAAGCCATTAGAATGTTACATAATAGTGATGCCTGAAAAATGCTACAGTAATTACCATAAATAGTAGTGTCCCAAATCATATCACTTCCTCTTTGGGTCCAGATTTATGAGCAAAAGAGGGCACGTGCTCTCTTGCCCCTCACTAACAGTAACTTACCAGTTGATCTGCTTTCTCCATGTGCTGAGCCCTGGCCTTCAGCTGCTGCTTCTCATGGTGGAGGCTTCAGTTGATTTTTTTTTTTAATTATTATTATTTTTATCTAATGCTTTTCAGAGTCTTACCAGTAATTAATTAATAGGGGTGCTCTGCTCACCTTGTCTATCACAGGACAAGCAGATTCTCAGTCTGGCACTGCTCACCCGGTTACATCAGCCTTCATTACTTTAGTGATCAGAGATCTCTTGAAGAAACCACATGGAGTTCATTAAGCAGATTATAGCATTCAGTCTGCAGTGCCTGTTGAATGCCATAGGGATAACTGAAGGTGGTGTTGACTTGATTAAATAATTATACCACTTGAATGTTCTTAAAAAAATATTTATTTTCTTTTTACTTCTTTAGATTTTCAAATTAAATATGGCTCTATCTTTCAAACATGGCATATTTAGAACCTTTCAGAGCCAGAGTTCCTATTAGTTTAGGTGATCTACTTACAAGAATAATGAGCTGGAGAACTAAATGAGTGTAGTGCTAATTTCTACAGAGCAATCTGTATGGGTCATGGCATCTCTGAGTGGGGCGCAGCAGTGGGAGAGCAAAGCAGAGCTAGAAGCAACAGCTGTCATATTAACCTGTGAAATACTAGTCATCAAGGAATCATGATGAAGCTGCCATTTCTTTTTGGTTAAGAGACAATACATTCATAAAATCTCCTGCAAGAAAGAAAATGTCAGTGAGTTTATGGTAAAGTTCCTGTTATAAAAAGATCTGAATAGAAAACCCTTTCTATTCCATGCCAAATTCAAAATTAGGAAAAGATCACTTTTTTCAGTTAAAGCAAAATTTCAGTGGATGTGGTAAAATAGCTAATATAAATGTCACTTATAACCAAACAAAACTCAGTTCTAACAGAACTGAAATATTCCAGTTATCTGTTCAGCACTTAGAAAAAAAATGAAAGGATATTTGGAAAAATGTCATTCTAAGCAAGAGGAAAATGTGATGTTTAAAAAGAAAACCCACCCACAAAAATGACCATTCAGAACAATTCAGCATGTACTTAAGATATTAACAAGGTTATTATACACTTGCAACGTGCTTCAGTTGTGCCGAACCTGACATTTTGACCAAAAATGGTTTCAAGTGTGATAACGTCATCTCATCTCCAGGTTTCAGCAAAGCAAATATTTTTAGAAATGTAAGTTCAGTCAGCTTTGAGGCAGGAGACATCCTGTTGTCCCTTCACCTCAATTTGTAACTAATGCTGTGAGAGCAGCAGCCAGTGACATGAGGTATATCCTTTCACTGTCAAGTTGAGCCCACGTGAGCAGAAGTTTTTTTTTTTCCCTGCTCACATCACATTAGAGAGTGGTGGGGAACTTTTTATGTGCCGCAACAATCCCTAGTCTCTCTACTTATGCAGAAAGCAATTTTATGTCCCCTTATATGACACCATGTGTTCAGAATCAGCCCGACCTAGCTATATTTTATGAAGATTCTCTTTTCTGCACATCGGTCAGTAATTTTTTTTCCCCTTGGCGTGCCATTTCTGACTGGCCATTTGTTATGGGTCTTGAGCAAAATTTCTTCTCTACCCAGGAAAGGGTGTGAGGTATATATCTGCAATCTTGCTGGAGAATGATGTAGAGTGAAAATGAACTTTTTATATAGGATGCTCTGAGCCCAGGCTAAAATTATTTATGAGTCTATGCTAGTTTTTTCTGAGTCCATTTGTTCTCGACAGGGATGTTGATACTTTCCCAACTGTGGGTCACACTGACAGTTTCCCAGGCACCTTGAGGCTGTATGTGATGTTGAGAAATGAGATCAGATAACAGCCAGATTGTTTTCTGAACCTGGGAGGTGCCCCACAGGCAATGCTAGTTCTTGATCTGTTTAGGAGCCCAGGGGATGGCATGGGAAGACATAGAGACTGTACAGACTACACTCACAGTACCTCAGTGGGTCTGATCTTAAAAATCAATGCCTTCAGTGGATTTTTGAATCCCACTGCCTTCCCATGGAGGTCAAGGGAAACTAGAAGGAAGCTAGTAGCTTGTATCTTGAATTAACCATGCCCTGAGCACCCAAGAGTGGTGCTTCCTAAGAGTACAAGTTCCCCTAAGCCTTGTAGTTTGGATCATGACTGAGCTCTGAATGACACTGCATCAGATCTCTTAGATCAAGCCTCTGACCATTTCCTGTGGTTGTTATCCTCTACAGCGTGGAGCTGCTGTCTCCATTACTCACATTATTTCTCTCTGTTGTCCATTCAGCAGTAGAGCTTAGGTTCGACAAAGGGGAAATTCCCATTTGGGATTCACCAGTGCCTGTCATAGATCCGTGGCATTTACCTGGGGAGATGTTAAGTGGTGTCACGGAGGTGGAAGAAGTGATTCTTAATTTACTGAGGTTAACTTGTGAAATTAGACTAATTTGCAATTTATGGCCCTTGACCATCATGAACTGTCCTGTGCAGAAAAATTCTTGCTGGTAGCGTAATAATTACACCTTTGCACTAACGTGAAAGGATTTTTCTTTTCACCTTGCTCCAGCATGCTAGTGTACTGCCTTCTTCCGATGCCAGGTAGAATTCATCCCTTTCTGGAGCTTCCTGTGTTAACCTGGCTTTGCTCAAATCTTCCAAGGATGTTTAGCTCGGATTTAATATCATCATGCTAGGACTGGATTTTACTCGCTTAGGATAGACACCTTTGCAATAATACACCATAGGCATTGCTTATCTGCAAGCCTAAACAATTTCTCTACAGCTAAGATGAAAATGGGAGAAGTGCAGTTGTTGACATGGCTGTTGTTATGAGCAAGGAATTTCACTCCCTAACTAGATTCTTTGACACTTTGACAGGTCACTTAGTCACAGATGCAGATGAATGTAATTACACCCAGGAAGTGATTGCTGAAGTTCTCTTATTGATATGCATGCTGGAGTACTGCTAAGATGGGCTCCTTTTTTCTCTTCCTTTGAAAAAAATATTCCCCTAGGGATTTATATGCCTTGAGTCAACTTGTCAACCATTATAAAAGGGACGTCATGGAATATCTAATGTGGAGGAGGCTTAGCTGAGTGCTGGAAGAAGTGGAGAATGCTTTTGAAAATACATTAGAAAATGTTTCCTCTCTGCCATTCATATCCTGGATGTCACCTTGGTGCTGAGTGGAGGCCACCCATGCTGTCCCATAGCTACAAGCAAGAGGCCAAGGTCCTGAGAAGAGATTAAGTGCTGATGGGATCTAGCAGTAAATGTGTGACACAGTTCTTATACACAGCTCCTCCTATGCTAGACCCACAGGCAGCGTGACTCAGTACAGGCACAGCAAGAGGTCCCCGTGTGACTAAGTATAGCAGCTCATCTTTTTTGCTCTGGGGGACCCTGCTTTAGTATCTTGGCCAAAATAATTAAAGGTCATAAAAACCTTACTGGAATAGAGCACTGCTGCTTATTTTATAAATACTACTGAAAGTGTAGGAAGAAGAATGTGTTAGAAGTATGAGACTGGTGACCTATAGGTCCAGAGTGGGTGGGTGGCAGCTCAGAGGAGCCATAGGAGGCTGGGAAAAGCACAGCTGAAATAGCAGACAGTAAACTGGGCCTGGGGGAAACACGTAGGTGCAAAAATTAATTACTACAGCTTTGCTCATTGGTGTCTTTCAAGAGGTTGTCCCACAGTTGAATACAGCCTCCCTTCATTAATCCTAAAGGGGCTTCAGTGGAATAGCACCATCTGCCCATTCCCTGTCCTCCAAAATCACTGCTGAGCTTAACACACATGATAGCAGCAAAGAAGCAAATTAAAGTAGTGCATCTCATTTCTGGATTTCTGCAATTGTATTCAGCATTGGCAAAGATAATATACTGGAGTAAATGGTCCACCAACCAAGGGCAATGGCATAAAAATCATGCTGACCCAAACTGGAATAGTCTTCAGCTGGGCTGATAGAAAGATGGCTGGTACTTCTGCAATGCTAAAAAGTTGATAATATCTATTTTTTTATCAATGGGAAATGAATTCACAGAATTTGGTCTTGAGACTCATAATGATGTGATTGCAGGTAAAAATAGTAATTAAAAAAAAAGTCTTTCCTTGTTCTAACTCAGGGCTTTGTTAGAGTACTGTAAGATCAAATACTGCAGGGTGTTTGGTAGCTCTCATTAATGGTGCTAAACAGTTCTTACTAAATCGGAAGTCCCATTGGGCTTTTCCAGCAGTTGAGGTTGTTCTGTGCTTCTCTGCTTGTAATTGCTTTTATAAAGAAGAATCAGCACATTGAAATGTGCTCAAGCCCACTTATCAGCCCCTGAAGCAAAATGAAAAGGCAATAAATCCTGATTGAAAGTCTGACTTGATGCTCAGACCTGAAGTCTTTAATGTTCATGAAAATGTTGATTGACATGGCAGGGCGTGATGCTCACTCTGCAAGTGTGAGCACTGCAGGGTGACCTGGTAACACTCAAACCAAGTCCTGCTCTGGGATGTCAGATGGTCTGATGCTCTCAGCTGAGGCTACATTTAATTCTTAGAATTAAAATGTGGTGGCAGCTGGAGAGCTATTGTGGAGATGGTGACAGACCTGCAGCAAAGAGTAAGGTAGAGAGCACAGAACTCCCTCCTTCCATCCCTCTCTTTCAAAAATTATTCTGATTTAAAGACAAGCAAAAACCAAAAAAAACCACCCAATGAAAAAAACCCCCAAAACCAAAAAACAAAAACCCCACCTTACAATAATAACAGGCTATTTCATGGGACCAGTCCTCTGTTTTGAGTCTTTTTTTATGGTTTGGTTTCTAGCACCCTTCTTGAGAGATTAAGATTTTAAAGGTTTCCAAAAGCTAGGGCTTTTGAAGATGTCCTGAAGTAGGCATCCCAAAATAGAGGTCCTCAGGTTTACCTATTTGGAGGGGATTTCCTTCACTCTTACAAACAAGCCTGTGGTCAAGGTTCTGACACATGGGGGCCACTGGGAACATTTCTTCTCTTAGATTCCCCTAGAGTTTTTCAGCTCTGAAACATTTTTCACAAAATCTAGTTTGACTGGAGTTGCTCTGGAAGCTATTTTAATGTTTATGAAGAAGTTGGGGACAGATATGAGATCTATGGAGGACAAGGGGAAACTTTTATATTTACACATCCATGGACTTTGGACCAACCTCTTTGAGAGGGACACGCAACAACTTTTATTGGTGTGTAAGTTCAAATCACAGGATTGTCAGGAATATAATTTTTTTTAATCTCGTATGAAAGATCCTAGGTCAACTTGTTGAGCTATGGGCTAGCTATCTTGGTCAACTTAAAGATGTATTGCGGATGCTGTGGCACAGTCTCATTCTCCTTCTGTCAGAGCTACAGGAGAAAATAATTCCCCTCACACCTCTGACAAGTCTTTGAGCTGCTTGTTACAGTTCATTTAAAAAAAAAAAACAACCCATAAATAGAAATAAAAACATACTTTGGATGAGGATGAGACCATGACTAATAGCTCACACAAGCTGCTGTTCTGACAACTGAAGAGGAGCTTGGTCTCATTGTCTGAGAGAATGGGATGTGGAAGTGAAACGTGCAGTTGCTACTGAGAGCTTGGTTTCACAGAAATGGTTGGTTTTGGAGCTTTTCCTTAGCTTCTCTTCCCTGAAGGGAGAAGTGACCTTTCCAGGCTCTCTGCGCTTGAAGGACCTCCACTGGCACCTTTGTCTTCACCTCAGTAGCTTCAATTCATTCTGTTTCCATTACCCATCTGGCTCCATCCTTTTCCCTCCTGGAAACCAGGGACTAGAAGGGTGGCACTCACGTGCACTCTTTGTCCCAGTGCTGAGACAAAGTCCAAGTAAGGAAGGTGCCAGAGGTGAATCTGGGGCAAGCCAAGAACATGCTACAAAACGTGCTGGCCTCTGGCAGTGCTGTCAATTAGTTGGGACTGAAACAACCTGATATAACATCTCATGTTATATCATGGTGATATAACATTGTGCACCGCTTTTCCATGCATCTCCACTTTGCATTTACTGCTTGTGTGCTTGGTTTATACTGGTTATATGCTTTTCAGAGATTTTTATGTGAATATTCAGCAGTGAACACAAGTTCTGTACAGTCCTCCCCGACATATGATGTTATTTGAAATAAAATATAGCAAAATTATTACTAGAAATGAAAGACAACATGTCAAAGACTGTTGTGATTCATAATAATGATGTGATTAATAGTAAAAGTGATAGTACTATCAATGACTGTAGTAGTGGAAATAGATGAGGAGAAAAGAGAAACCTCTTCATCGATTCAAATCCTCTCTGCTGTAATACATAAATGATAGGAAGAGTCTTACTGAGTGAGGCCAGTGACTGCTTAGACCTTTATCCTGCTTTTGGCAGTAGTTACTAGCATCTCTCTCTCTCTCTCTCTCTCTCTCCCTCTCTCTCAAAGGAAGAGATTAAGGGCAGAAGAAAGCATGCAGTGCTTTTCTTCTACATGTTCTGAGACTCAGTTGTTCAGGAATTTCCTGAGCCGGAGATGGCATCTTTGTGTTTAATAACCCTTTATAGATTTTTCTCTTCTAAATGTGAAGCTGTGTAACATTTTGGCATGTTCAGTAGCTTGCAGAAAACAGTTCCAAAGTTTAACTCTGAGCTATGCGATGAAGTCCTGGCTGCTCTGAACCTATTGCCTGGAAATTTCATGTGATGCCCTCTAATTCTTGCATTAGGAGATGCAGAAACTAATAATTCCTTATTTTGCGCTGCATGCTTTTGAAGGAATTTCCTTCACTCTGGCAATTCTAAAGCATCCATTTTTGAGCACTAACTGTTTGAGGTTGACAAGAAATCACTAGGGGCATAATATTTAAAATAATATATATTTGCCATATCAACCAAGTAAGACTCCTTCGTCCAAATTTTCAATCTCGGAATCAGTGAATTACAACTAGATTGTGATAACAAAAGTAAAAATAAATAAATAGATCAATAGCAATAAATCCTCTTCCACCACCCCCCTCGTCTTCTGTGCAGCACATCTAGTTTTCAACAACTGTTATTATCTTCTCCTGCTCTCTGAAATGAAATTGATACATTCTGCTGTAATTTTGTACAGTTGCAGCTCTGGGTTTTTTTGTCTATTAGGTTATTGGTGACTTTGTGCTAAAAAAAAAAAGTCCAAGTGAACTAATTTTGTTTTTAAAAGACTAACTCTTGTTAAACAATAAAGGCACTACGTAAATCAGCACTGCAGTCTTGTCTTGGTGTTGAATGAGGTACTGGTCATTCCCTTTTGAAAATGATATGGCTGACTTGGGATTCAGAAAAGGCTGAGCAAAATACCAAGCACTGGAGAGGACTTCTCCATGAAAAGACATGAGAAGAATGTGATAGCTTAGAAAAGAGGTGAATAAGAGGAGCCAAGATAAAAGATCAAATAATGAATCATCTAGAAAAGATAGGTAAAATTCTCTTATGGCATGGCCATTCAATTCAATTAGAAGGTGGGAAATTCAAAACTTATTGAAAGAAATACTTTTTTGCATGGCATATAATTAGACTTTTGAACTCATTGCCACAGGAAATGAAGTCTAGACAATATGAAGCCTCAAGAAATAGATTGGTCACTTATATGAAAAATAAAAATGATGGTGCTGAATGTTAAATAACATTAACGAAGAGATATTACTCTTGGTGATTCATATCTTAAACCAATCTTTCATGCCATGTTCTTCTGCGTGAGGCATTGGGATGAGATCTAGCTTGGATAAAGAGGGGAAATCATCACATATTTATATTTGTTGTGGGCTCTTACACCTTCCTCTCTTTGGTTTGTAACTGTGCTCTGACAGACACTGGACCAGCTTGTTGGCTTTGCCTCAGTATGGCAACGTGTCTGCCTTTACTCGGGAAGGGAGAGATGGGAGAAAGGACAAGAGGAGTCATTAGGCGAGACGGTAGTGTGACTGACAGCCATCGCGTGTGCTCTTCACCAGAGCCTGAACTGGAGGCTGCAGCTGCCTTTTACATACGGTTAGATGTTGAGGCACTGATCCTCACATGCAGGGAGTAAAACTGGGAGGCCATCACCAGCCAAGCCTGTATTGCTGAATCAGAGTGGCTGGAGACGCTATCAGAAAAGCTGAAAAGGGCTGGGTGTCCTCATGTATACTTGAACAAGTTTTTTGTTGTCCGTGCCAGCAGCTGCATGAGGTAGCTCTTCCTGCCTGTGATGTTACTAAGACTTTAAAGTCTTTCAAGAGCAACTCTAGGAGCACTGTGGTACATTTCCAGCTGAAACAACGGAGCTACGCTGATGGTGTGCCACCAGATAAGGGTGTTCTAGCTCTTTTTTCCTGAAAGATCTGAATTCATCCATGTGTGACCAGCAATGCTTATCTGTTGTGCGAATCCCCCTTCCCTCTTCTATTCCCAGGAAGCCTTTTGAGCTGCTCCTGACTCCTGAATTCATGGCTATCACATGGGAGACATAGACATAGGACCTCTGATCTGATGATCCAGTCTATCATTTCAGACACGTTTCTATTGCAATGCTTTGGTTTCCAGTATAGCAAAGCTCCCAAATATGTTTATTAATAAGCTTGTGAGAAGTCTATGCAAATCAGGAAAATATTAAAGGATCAGCTTCGTTTTTAGTGTATCTAAATCTAGTCCACTTCAGCATTGACAAATTTGTGTTAAGCAAGCACTGATATAGGTCTCCAACTTTAAGTACATGTTTATAATCCACTGAAGTGGATTGAGATCAATAGGTTTGAGGAATGTGCTTAAAATGAAGAGTATACTTGAGGCCTTGTAGAGTCAAGGCCCTGGTAAAGAGCTCATCAAAGGTTTTCCTAGATGCAAAGTTGCACTGATATAAATTTGAAAGTGATTTGAAATTGATTGGATTAAACTCATCTGAAAGTTTGGTAAATGCATTTGTTAAAAGGGTAGGTTTGAGGGTTGAGAGACAAATTTTGCTAAAGCTAGTCAGAGTTAAAGGCACTGCCACTCTTACAGGTCTCCTTGCTCCTATCCTGAAGATCGCTGCCCCCAGGACAGAGTGGCAAAACATATATGTCCCTGTCCCTCCACTGCTGTGTTTTACATGCTCCTAGATTAAACTGTCTAGTACAGTGATTTTATTTTAAAATCTCAAACTGGGAACAGAAGCAATTGAGAGATGTGTCTTTTGGACTTCCTGAATTAGTGACCAGTAACCTCTGGCAATGGGACAGGCAAACAGCCAGGAAGTCAGAGCATCTTCATCTGTTCCTGCTGTTTGTATCAGTGTGTGTTTGTGTGTGTTAGAGATGGTAAATAAATGGAAATGAATCACTCAGTCTGGAGTATCTTCATGCAGAAGCATTTAAGGGAGGCTTACATCAGTTTAACAAGATCAGCAGTCTACAGTCACCCAAACCTCCCAAACTTTCACCTGCAAGACTGGGCTGGGGATGGGAAGTCACTAGTTTAATATGCCTTATGGAGTGAATGTTAGCCAAACTGCAAAAATTGTGTGCACGCTCTCAGCTCACAGCAATCACAGCGTAAATTGTGTTAAATTCACGGTTCACCAGAGAGCCATGTAATGGAAGCACACTCCCAAAATTTAATAAAAAACTCATAAAGCCTTTAACCCCCTGCCTGCCTGCATACAGTGTAAGTGCCTTTAACACGCTTCTGAATAGGCATCACACTTATAATACATTGCTGATGTCAAAAGAGACTTCAGAAACTAGGATGTGGTTCTACAAATCCCCGCCTTGGGTATTTGTGGCTGCAATGGCTTTCTATTCTATGTAAAGTATTAGTATCTATCATTCACTGTATTTCAGTCCTTATTCCCATTCTCATGCTTTTTTTCCTCCTTTTGAAACTTTTATGTAAATGAAAATACATCCTTAAAAATCTCTCTGTATGCATTCTCCCCCCCGTAGCTCCTGGCAACACAGTCTAGTTCAAGTCGAGTTACTTTTATTAAGCCTTTGATTCTGGGGGAAAATAAGAACTTTTTTTTTTTCATTATTGCCAGTATGGGATCATCACATGTTTGAGTTCAATCCATTGCCCTGGAAACTCTTACACAGATGGTCAATAGTTCATGCAAGGAGGCAGCAGACCATGTAAACAAGCCTTTGGATTCAGGCATTATTATTACCAGAGTAGCTTAGTAATAACACCAAACCCTTTGAGAAATTGCTCATTGCTATTGCTAGCATTCAAGCCTAGTCTAATTTAGGATTTTTAAAAAACCTAGAACAAATTGAATTGCTGGAAATTTTATTTCTGTTTAAGATGATATATATATATATGTGTGTGTGTGTGTTTGTGTGTGTATACGTACTTTTGTAAAAGATAATCAGAACTAGTCTGATCTGACTATATCTCAGTCATTTTCTAAATCTTTGTTATGTCTCAGCCATTTTCCATAAGTTCTAAAGTATATGGGATTTTATTGGTCCTAAAAAGTATGCATGCTATGAAGTGCAAGCATTAGGAGATCAGTATATAGTATGTAGACTCCAGGAGGAAAAACCAGACACAAGTAATAGTCCCTCAGTTAATCAGAAGGAAACTGCCCTTTCAGAAAAGGGATTTTTTTTTTTTTTTTTTTTTTTTAGCTCTCCCCACTTTGGATCCAGGATTTGAGCACAGGTTTCACTACTGGATTTTAAATCTCTCTGGAGGCCATGCACTACTCTTTAGCCCAGCAGTGACAGCTTTGCTGCCCTGCAGTCTCATTTTTCTACAAAAAACTTCCTCTAAAGAGATCCGCCTCAAAGTCCTGAAGAACAGCAGCACCGCTTTTACTCATACATCTGGCAGTCAAAGAATACATCTTATAAGAATTCATTATGATTTAAGTTACTCCCTAGTTTTTCACCTATATAAAGACATGCAGCCACACTGCCTGCACGAGCTGTTGTGATTCGGGGAGGGAAGGAGAACATCAAACTTGGTGGAAAGGGAAGCCAGAAAAATGTGATGGTGCTGGATACCAACTTCATTCACTGTAAGTGGATCTTGGTAATGGTCTTTGACAAAGTAAGGAGTCAGCTGGGTCCTGGTGAGCGAGTGGAAATCACCTTCATGCACATGTTCCTGCTCAGGCCTGTAAGAGAAGATGGAGGCATAAGGGGCTGCTCCTGCAGGTCAGACCTTGGACCTGGAGAGGCAGAAAGTGGGAAGAATAGTGTAGATGCATTTCCGCTTCCCAGCTTGAGTTAGCAAGGGAACAAAATAACCAATACTAATAGCACTCTGCAGAGAGCAATGGGTTTTTCTGCTCTGCTGTCTACTTAAAATTCTCCATGTCAGTGACAAACTTGAGATGCCCTGCTGCTTACCTCTCCCTTTTTTTAAGTTGTGATGTGGAGAAATGGGAAAATGTATAACCGCAAATACTCTTGGGCTCTCTAATGGTTCAGGAACCACACTAGAAACTGCTGAGTTGCCCTAAAATCATGCTTGCACACTGCCTGAGGAGAGACCATCCATCAGACCGCACACATGCATCTTTTCTTATCAGACCTCAGCGTATGCACTGCCCGTTGCAAGACCATTGGAGGCAAGCTGTCTGTGTGTGAAGTTGCTAGCTGGCATGTTCCCAGCAAACCAGAAGTGGTCCTTTTGTATAATGCTATGATATCAAACCTCATTTCAGGAGTTTATGGATATGAAGAGCTTCCAAGAGACCCAGAAATGAACTGGATTATTTATAAAGCAAAAATCCACTATGGGAGACTAATCACAAAGACCTCAATTCCCACTCTGGAAAGCCCTGATCCACAGATTGCTGGGTCTGGAGGAGCATTTTTTGGGAGATATAATTTATGTTTGCCCTCTCACTTAAGCAGCTGCTGTTGGCTGGAGCTGGGCACAGCCACTGAATTAAAAGGTCTTTTGTTTGATCCAGTATGATTTTCTTATGTGTAAACTAACACTGAAGAAAACCAGGAGGGCTGGCTCTGCTCCTAGTGTACCGTAGCTAGCATTGAATAAACACTGATCAGCCCCAGCTGAGGGCAAGTGCTGGTATGGATTAAATGTCCTACAGCTATGGAACAAGTTGGTGGGTTTGTATTTCTTGTGCAAGCCACGATCATGCTATGTCCTCAAACACTCTTTGTGTCTGCTGTGGCATTTCAGCTATGTGCTACTTGTGCACATCATGTTTCTGAAAGGTGATGGGCTATAGGAAAGTGGATGGGAAGGGGGGAAGTTGCATCTTCACCCTTCCAGTGATGAACAAATCAATAGTTATCTCTGTGCCTGAAATCACAGTTGTCTCATTAAAAGCTGAGTTATAGCTTGTGTGTTCTGCTGCTGCCGTTCCTTCACTGGTTTTGGGGTAATGTTCTCAAACTGTGTACAGCGGGTCAGTCCTTTTGTCCAGGCAACAAATTTGATTTTTTTTCCCACTTTTCCCCTGCAATGTCCCCTTCAACACATAAGGATTTGTATCTGAACATGCCAAGGGCAGTGTTAAAAATCCATATTTGCCAAGAAAAGAGGGAGTACTAACATTTAGAAAAGTGGGAGGATGAATCTTCACTGAAGATACAAAGTCAATAAGGAGACTTGCAGTGACCTGAGCATAGGTCAAGTTGACCTATGTGAGAATAGAGAGAAAAGAATGAAAGGAAAACAAGTTAGGGGAAAAGGCAGCACTAAAAATGTGAGCTGCAGCCATTAGTTGCAGTACTGTCAGTTCCTAAAGTGCCTGGGCAATATTTTGCCTTTCTTTTTCTCCTGTGCTAGGATATAAAAGCACAGGAGAGAATCAGCCTGTGCACTAGTCTTGCAGTAAACAGAATAGGTCTGTTTTCCTGCACAGGGAAATTGAGTCACGGATCAGGAAAAGGTGCTGTCATGGGACCTGTGGTAGAGCATATCTGGGGAAAGAAGAAAGATCTTGTGAGCTTGTGGGTCTTAGGCTTCTTACCATAATAATGCTTTTTTATCTCTGACCACAACACTTTGGATGGAGATCATGATCCACTGTTTTATTTCATTACAGGAGCTCTGCATACAGATGTGTAGGATAAGAGGCACGGTTAAAAAAGTCAACAATTTATGTCCTTCATTACCCAGCAGCCTTTGTAACTCTTGGCTTTACGTATTTCAGGCTGTTGCACTTCTTATTGGGGACCATAAAAGAAAATTTGGATGAACTGCAAAGTAGATGCAAGAATATTATACTTCCTTAATTTTTACATTTGTCATGTCCAAGATTCTGGTTGCACAAGGCATAGGGTGGGGGAAGGAATTTCTCACCATGTGATTTGTAGATGCTCATGGGGATTTTTCTTTCTCTGCAGAGAGATGGCAAGGGATCAACAGTTATGATACGTAGAAATGTCATACTCAATTAATTTCCTGAAATTACACTCTGAAGTTGTGTTTAGAAAATGAATTAATATTGGTGAAAAGCACCGATATCCTTGGATAAAGGGCAACAGAGAAGAACACATTGTTATTATTAAACTATTGTAGAAATCCTCTCTTTGGCTTTGACTGAATTATTGCAGTGAGTTTCCTTGGTGATGTGACGCAGAATTTACTGGAGTGTTTGTGCTGTATAATTGAAAATGACACTACCTTTATTAAACAATCTATTGGGACTCTTAACTCTTTTCTATGCTGCAAACCAGCTTTGCCAGTGATCCTTATCAAGTGTCACGAGCCAGTAAAGTGGAAGCTGGTCAGAAGTCCACTATGAGACATCTAAGTTAAGGGAAGGCTGAGGGCAAAAAATACATGCCTTGCTCAAGGTAAATGGAATAATAATAGATGGATAATGAATGTGGCTGAAGTCTCAATTAACCACTCGTTAAATTGTTGCCCATCGATAACAAAGGAAAGAGT
>NW_009213874.1:47788-78243 GCF_000690835.1 Fulmarus glacialis
CATTTTCTCCCTCAAACTAAGAACATAAGGTTCAGGGTAAAGAGACCTCTACACAAGTCATCAGTTTAGAGCCAGCTTTGTTGGCATTACCTGAAAGCTGTCACAAATGGCTGTTCGTTTATCTGAGTAAAATGAGTTAATGTTTTATGTTCAGTTTTTCTTAGACAGGTGTCTGCATCATAAGGAATTTCATCTCAATCAATGCTAATTGCTGCTCCTGACAGCAGCCTCCCAAGAGAGTCTTTAGAGAGCAAGCATGCCGTGGAGGTCAGATCTGATGGGGTCACACACCTAGGGATCAGTAACAGGGCTTGCCTTTCAAAAGCTGCCAGTCTGGTATTAAATACAATGAGTACTGGAGGCTAATATTGTGGTTTGAATTTCTCTCATGCTTGAGATGTTAGAGTGCTCAAATTACAGGTGTCTAGCTTATTAAGTGTTAGTGCAAATTATTAAGCTATCTTTTCAACAGTGCTCTATTCTGGTGCAGCAGGGTGGTTAATGTGCTTCACAGCTGAACTCCATCCTATGGCAACACTGATTTTATCACCTAGGGTGTAGCAGGACCCTTACATTTGGAGTGACTGCAATGCAGCAGTTTTGCTCTCTGATAGGGGTTTTTACTGGTGTTGCATCTGTGGTAACCTGTGGGGTCTGATGAAGGAGCTGCAGGACTGAAAGTTTATCTGTGTGCTCCAAATACATGCCGATCTCGAAAAAGAAATTACATCTTCGCAAGAATATAATTACTCCCTTGCCAAATTAAATTGAGTAAATTTTCTTCTCTTAAATTGAGTTTGATTTTTGTAATGACTGCTTAGTCCTACAAATATTGGTGTAATGGGAATATAGATACAGTTTGATTGAATGTAGATCCTCTCCTGGATACCCCAACTTGATTACATATCCCAGTGGATCCTAAATAGGAAGCTCTGGTTTGCTTAAATCAAAATGGTTGCTTGTTTGTCATACCATTAAGAAAAAGCCAGGAGCCTGATTAATAGCTGGGCTCCAGGCCTCTTTCACAAAGACAAGAGAAACTCTGCAAAGGAATCAACAAGTATGTTAAATATTGATACCTCTGTGGCACTGATGATTTGTAGCTTCTCATTCTGGGATGGGATAGAATAATATATAATGGAAAGAAAGTAAAATTATTATGCAGTATGAATATATCTTTAATGAAGGAAATTTAAATTATTCCCCTATTCAAATAAGACAATTCTGTCGTCACCAATCAGACAATCTCTGATCTTGGGTATTAAAATTCTTCAGTGTTTGACTAAACAAGGAACAAATTTGTTCTGGATGTTCTGGGACGTCTTAAAATGTAGCAGTTTTTTATTTTATGTTTCTCCCTAAACCTCCCTTTGCAACCCTGAAAATTAATGGTTTAATACAATGCCTAACTTCACACTGGTACACAGCAGGCCAGACATAGCAATTGGTTGAACCCTACGTCTGTAAGGCCAACAGTATTGATTTGGCAGTCTTTCCGTGATGGGCTAGACCTTCGCTCTTCGATCTTCGGTTTGTGAAATTACCGAGGTGTCAGATGCAGACTGGCACGATCCATATCAGTACAGATAAGGGCAGAGTGTTAGCCGAAACATGATATTTTGCTAGTGATTTGCTTATTATCTACATCTTCCCAGCCTTTCAGGGAATGCAAGCCTTGGAGGAGGAAGAGAAAAGCAGCTGGATGAGTTGAGGTCAAGGAAAAAAACAAGGCATGTTAGATCAAGTTTGAAACTAGATCAGAAGAGACAGAAGTTTATTTCTTTTTGCTTTTCCGATACGTGTTATCATCACAGATCAAGTTATTTCTAACCCACTGATGGTGACTTTGGGAATAAATGCTCGATCCTGGGACTTGCTGAGTACTTTGTCCCCGGTCTGAGACAAAGTACCGGTGAAAAGACCTGCTCTGGATCAGGCTTTGCAGCAGGAGTTGAGGCTGCTTCCAGCCAGAAGCCCAGTTTCTTACTTTCTCCAAGAAAGCTGTTTTTCTTTTCTTTTCTGCCTTAAGTTCTACAAAACTTTCCTCACAGGAATATGATGTCTCTGCAAAATTAGACTCTTTATTGGTTTGTTACTCCATCGAAGGAATTAAATTATTTTCTCTGTATCACTGGAGGAGTCACAATGGGACAAATCTGAATGAAATAACTCACCAGTGGGCTGGTTCGCTTTGTGTCATCCAACAGAGAGAATTAATATGAAAGGGCAGTAGGAAAAGCAACTGGATCGGCTTAAAATAACTGTTTTTTTTTCCCGTTGAGCTCTCCCCTTGGATTATTTGGGGTTTTTCCTTGTAATGAGTGCTTGTGAAGATTATGAATGCCAAGAACAGCCACATACCCTGTGCATCTGCTCCATCTAATCACAAGCCATGTACAGTTAGAGAGTGGAGCTACAGCTGCTAATCCCTTCTGACTTCCAGATGAATTGAAATGCTCAGCTGATACATACTGGGTCACAGGTTCATCTCATTCACAGGGAGAAGTAAGTGCTGTCTGCAAACAAACCACCAGCTGCACAGTTGAGCCAGGCCAGATTTATTATTCTTTTTCTTCCAGGTCATCAAGTTGTGGTGAATTGCTTCAGAGCCCAGTCGACTCTATGCAAAGCCTGCCTTCAGTTTCAGAGGTCCAGGGTCATTATGGGACTTACCCATGTCGTACCCAGGTGACAGCTAAATGTCTTCTGGGAGCTGGATGAACTGAAAATTTTTTGTTTTAATTTGGATTAACCCGCCGTATTAATTAAGTTTTCAGGTCAGGCTCTGCCTCCTGTTAGCTTATGAAATTGGCTTTGTGACACCAATATTGAATGAGACATTACATCAGTTAAATGTGGCTGGATTGCACTGACTTGCTCTTGTGCATCTACATACTCTGTGCATAATCCTGAGATGTCTGTTAAAGTTTTCTTTCCTCTTGGAGATGCCTATTTATACATTCTGTCACTTACTACGTATGGATGTGTACAGTCTGCTTACAATTACTTGTAACTGCTGATTTTATATCCAAGCATACAGTGCATTTAAATTGTGAACATGTTTAGGAGGCTCTATTCCTTTTTGACATCTTATGCCCAGAGAAAAGAATGAAAGGAAAAATACGTGCATTTTTGAGTAGGAGAAAAAAAGGATTGCTCTCAGGAGACTTTCTCCTCAGATTCTGTGATGAGTAATGTTCCTGTCAATTATTGGGTTATTCAGAAACAAGCTAAAAAAATTGCTTAATTTTAGCTTCATTCACTTTTTGGATTGATGTCATTTCTACTCCTGTGAAAATAGGTATTCCCTGTGGAAATGAAGAGCTCTCAGCTGGACGACAAATCAATGCCAATTAAGATCACAATAATGATTAAGGACTTCCCACCCTGGGTCTTCATTAGAGATTTTATTAATACCTTTGGAGAGACATATTCAAGCAGTTGTGAAGTTTCCCCACAATATAGTTTTGGAATATTTAGTATAAGTCACAAAGTGCTAAAATAAGTAATTTTCTTCCTTATGCCTATGGTTTCTTAGCATAGTACTAGGGACTATAATGACTTGGTGGATTGATATCCATGACTTAACACCTGTTCTTGGAGAAGGTACTGTACCATACTTGTTGAATGTTGGGTTTTTTTTTTTTAATTTGTGTTAATTATTTGATAGTTGTATGACTCTTTCTTCACTAAAATCCCTCTTCCAGGATGAGAAGTCGGTGTGAGATATAAAACCTAAATTGATAGCAATGAGGATTTATGTCTTGTAATTTAAACAAAAATGTATGTCTCTAAAGCAGGTTAATTAGCTAGGATCCTTCTCTGTCCTATGAAAATCACATGGCAATTCAATCCACGTATTTTAGGTACCAGTTTTAGAAGGAATTGCCCTTTGGAAGTCACTTATCTCTCTTTTGCAGAGAGCGGAAACTTGGATGCCAGGCCAAGAAGTTGGATGCGTAATTTTCATTTGGTTTTATACAGCTTAAATTGGTGTGTGAATCCTACCTTTGGTGTGTTTAAGAATCCCACATCTCTTCTCTAAAGAGCTGTAAGGGCTAGGAGCTGGCTACCTTGGTTTAAAGAATTTTATGTCTCTTTGGCCTGAATTCCACTGCTCTATCCAACACTGTTGGGTGGATTTTCCAGAGATTTACCACAGAAGCAACTGCATTATAGCTGTTTTGGAGCAACTGGTTTAGGTCTAAAACTTTGAAATAATTCTAACAGACAGGTAGTCACAGGACAAGGGACTATTCCTTGGAACAGAATGGAGTGCTTCAAGTCTGCAAAAATTCATGCGTGGATATTATTTGCTTCTTTATTTGGTTCTGAATTGCTTCAACCTGCTTTAGTGAAAGGGCTTTACTCTTGCTGGTGTACCTGGATACAGCATGATGTTTTTCTTTGGGAGCAGGTGAAGCTGTAAAAGTCACAACAGACAGCTGAGGTCCTAATTTCCTTTCACAGTCAATCGGGTTTATGCCCTTAAATCCCCATTGACTTAAAATGGTTTCTCTTTTGTTGGTAAGAAGCTCTACAGTCAAACAAAAATGTTGCATTAAAAGTGATTCCTGTTTGTAGTAGCTGAAAAATATCTTATGGGCAGATGTTATATGGATAACTAAAAAAAAAAAAAAAAAATCTGAAAAATAAGAAACGCTTCAGAGAGATACTTTAAGACTTTTTCAACATCTCTTTACATCTCTGTCTCTTGAGCCCTGGATAAAACTCAGTCACAATGCAGATGGAATAACATTGGTGAAATTTAAGAAAAAAATAAATTGAAAAAAATTATTTGTTACCTATTAGAGGGAAAGTTAGAGAAGAAGGAAAACAGGAAAGAAAAAAAAAAAACAAACAAACAACCCACTAAGCTAATTTTGCCTTCTAATAGAGGGTTTGGTATCCACATTATTCAGTCCAATCTGGAACTTAGACTAAGAATGTAATTCTATGTTGTAAACTTCTTTAAAATGAATGGGACTGCCAGCTCACATTCCTCTAACAATATTTTATGTGCCTAAGTTTATGGGTTGATCCCATACACTTACTGGATTTCTTAGTCCAGGTGTCATTTTGATTTCAAAAGGAGGAAAAGAAACCTAAGTGTCAAGGTTGGTAAAGGTGAGAGGTGTCCGCTGAACCCTTCTTGCCTGGCATCCCCTGCACTTTCACTCTCCCTTCACATCATTTCCTAAGTCTGTGTTTTCTTTCTGAGCAGGTGGTTTCAGCCCTCACCTACCTTGCAGATCTCTGTGTCTGAGAACAGCCACCATTTCTGGCATTTATTGCAGAATCCCCCAAGAGAGCCCTGCATGGGCAAGGGGAATAAATTGCTTCCTCACTTGTAGAAGTGGTCCCTAAAGTTCAGCATTAAGAAGTGAATGGGGAGGCATCATAGGAGAGATTTTGCTGCTCCTGTCTATAGTAAGGTTAAAAGGTAACTTGATCACATTCCTTAAGTATCTCCAGTGGGGATATCTAGTATATAGTGCAGAGGTGGGAGAAGGCTCATTAATTTTAGACAAAGTCGTAACAAGAAACAGTAGATGGAAATTGAAACTAGATGAATTAAAAATGAAAGTAACATCTTTTTTATTTCTGATTTATTTATTTTCTTAATAGTAGAGATAATTAACAACCTTGGCTGACTGCTCAGAGGAAAAGGAAGGTTTTTCATCACTTTCAGTCTTTAAATTGCAATGAGATTTCTTTCTAAGAGGTGAGTTCTAACCACTCCAGAAGTTATTGAGCTGAGTAGAGGAACTCCTAGGCAAAGTGATGCCATTAATATTATCAAGACTTTAAGGCTGCAGGTTCACCATGGGTCTTTTTGGCCTTAAAAAAAAAAAAATCTATAAACAGCTGTGTATAATATGACTTTTCAAAGCCATTTTGTTGAATGGCTGAGCTTTTATGATATTTTACCTGCACATTTCTGCATACATGTACACCTCTTTCAGGCTATTTGTGCAGTGCTCTTAAGCTCAGTTTTAGCTGTACCATAAACTACATCCTCCTTAACATGAGTAAAATAGAGGGAAAAGCACAGATTGTTGTGGCTTTTGTTGTAATTCATCCTCAGGCACCTCTCTGAGACTGTTTGAACTCATTCCTAACAGATAGCAATGTGTCTCAAATCCACATCTTTGTAGGAAGAAAGTACTCAAGTCTCTGGGGCTTTTCTTAGCCTGTCCTTATTGTCCTTGTAATTCCTAGACTTTCCTTGTGTTGTCCTTTCCCTGTAAATCTACAAGCTCTTTCAATGACTTTTTTCCTTCTCCATAGGCTCATATCTCCAGCCTCAGTCCAATGAAGATCTAAATGATGTCCTTCCACACTAATCAACTATCCTCACTTGATATCATCTGCAGGTGGAAGTTCTGCCCTGCTGCAAAGGATGAGCAGAGCAAAGAGCTTGCTAGGGCCAGAAAAGGGAGATGAAATAAAACAAGGGATCTATTTAGCATCCGTATCAGGAATCAACACTCGTTTTCATAATGAATTTGCCTGTGTTTGTCATCACTACAGCCTTTTATTAGGAGGATGGCAGCTGAGATTTTTGCATCTGCCATTTCCATGCTACCCCCAGCAGTAGGTTGCTCATGGAAAGATCTCTTACTTTAATCACTGAAGCACTGGGTTATGAGTGGGATGGGCTGTTTCTGGCATGACAAGGAACGGAAGAGAATTAAAGGAAAGCTTTCTGTGCCTACAGCTTGTCAGCTTAGCACTAATATATGTGCTCCTGAACTCTTTTAAACTCACTCCTTTATTGATTTATTTGTATATGTGGTACTTCATGACGAAGGAATACTGTCCACCCTTCCTCCTGAAATATGGCCACCTCTGCAGTGGAGCGTGACGGGTATTTGGCACCAACCAGACAACATGACATTTCAGAAGCAGAGGAAGGGAAAACCAACAGATTTGGCTGAAGTATAGGGGAAACTAAGGAAGTAGAAACATTGTGACACCATTTGTGGAGCCCATCTAAACAGCATATAAACACCGTACCATCATGTGGCCCAACAGGTTTTATATGTGTCTAGCTTGGGGAAGTACCAATCTAGGCTTTTTAGCTACATGCTTCAAGATTTTGATATTCTCAATTTACAGGAAAGAATTCTTCTTTCAGGAAGGGTGGTGGGAAAGCCCTCTAGGCTGTGTCGACAGCCGGCTTTCCTGCCAGTGCCGTCCCTTGGCAGCTGCTGGGGGACTATAAGTAGTCAATGTGAAGGAACACAGAAGTGCAATTGTTTTTCCTTGCTGGCCAGGACTTATCTGATGAGTCTTCTATCATCTGCTTTGTAGCATAAAGAGTTAAGAGCTGAAAAAAAGTGGCGGTTGTGTGTAGATAGAAGCTTCTAGCAGTGACTTACACACATGCATGCATACAATGTGGCTTGACTCAAGATGAAAAAGTCTCTGCTTTGTACACTTCAATTTTTCCTGCCTTTGCAGGCATAAATACCAGGGGAAGTCTCATGTAAATTGGAGACAGAGAAATGATTATCTGTTTATCTTGCTTTCCTTTCTGAGTAGCACAATGAAATCAGCAGAACTCTCCTCCCTCCCCCCCGTCTCTTCCCAGCAAATAAACCTTGTTTTAGAAAAATTAGAATGCATTGTGGATAAAGGAAGGTGACCCTAGGTCTTGGATCTGTTTCCTTCATTAGCAGCAAATCGGCATGTAGTGATTGCTGCTCCTAGTATCAATGCTGGAGCATTTAACTAGTCAGAAGAGTTTACAGATGCTAGAAGAGAAAGCCAGCGATGCATATAATATATTGCTGGAATCATAAATAGCTGAGACAAGGGCTGGTTATTGCTTAGTTCAATATTGTTGTTTAATAGCAACTCTAAATACACTCTGCTTGGTTAAATATTGTACTATTAACTCCAGAGATAATGATCTTCCTAGATTGAATGAGGGACAATCATATTATGGTGTGATGCATTTCTTTGAGCTCCCCATATGTGAGCAGGGTAATTGAGGGGACTAGCAATTCTGTAAGCCATCCTGAGGGTCAAATTCTCTTATTGTACAGGCTCCCCATTCCTAGAGAAGGCAGAAGGACTTACTCTATGAATACAAAAGCATTAGATGACCCTGCTTTGTATATTTGTAAAGCACCCATCAACCCAGCATCCCAGCCTGTGGATATTATCAATCTCTAACTAATTATAAGATATCGGTTCCACAGTAGTAGCTTCAAAGGTAACATTTTATGCAGGCTTTTCCCTCACCCTTTCTTATAGGTAACTGAACAAAGAAATCAGTTGTCTTCATGTTGATCTTTTTCTCTCTCTCTTGTCTGAGCTAGAAGAAAAATGAAAAAGGACTCAGCAGAGAGAGGAACACTGTTTCTAAAAGAGCAGTAACATCCCTAGAAAATGTCCTACCCTTAAACCCAGCTGAACAGTTCAATGAGAGCATGGATCACATAGGCAGTTGGAGTGGAAGTTTTTATGATATTTTAGGAATACATTTTTAGCTGGCCAAATAAAAGAGGAATCCGGAGGATGAAAGAAATGCCCACAGTTTACCTTTGCTTGCAACAATGTATTCACTTTACTTATATTGTGCATTTGATATTAGTGTGTCCCTCCTTTTCTATTTCTCATGTTTTCAGTTCCTGTTTTGTTCAGAGCTGTATTTAAATGTTTCATTTAAAGGATTCAAAGTTATTGAGGAGAGGAAATTACATATATTTATATATGTATATATATGTATACACACATATCAGATGCTTCTGATCTGCTTGCTGGTATCTTTTTAATTTCATCATGGGAGTCTTGCCACTGGACGCACTGTGATTTTGAGTCCTAATTTTATTGTCTAGGTAAAATAAAGGAGAAATTTGAAATGTTTTCCACTTGAAGTGCAAGCGTACTTTTGATTCACAAGCCTGTTGCTGCCTGTGAAACTACCTGCAAAGTAATGACTGCTAAGCTCTGGTGGATCTGTCCGAGTGTAACTGTTGGGTATGTAAATCTTCACATGATCATCAGCTATGGAACAATTTATGATACAATAGCAGAGACACATTAAAAGTATAGGCTTGTTGGTATCTGAATGGGAAGATTCAGAGATTCCTGGTCCAAAATAAGTTGCTTCTTTGCAATCTTTGCAATGACTTATGAATTTATTGAGCTCCCATTGTTCCTATAATATCATTTTTTCCATTTAGTAGTTTTTGTCCTGATTCCCAGATTGGAGAATGTCTATTGGTTTAGGATTTTGATTTATTCTGTTAAAATCCTAATATAGAATAATAGAACATGAAATAATAATAGAAATAAACCCCACAAAACTCTTACACTATTGCTTGATTACAACGTTTTTGAGGAAAAAATGAAACTAGTCACATCATTGGAGATTATATTAATTTGCACTAATTCAAATTAGTCATCTTTGTGTCTTCTTTGCTTTGAATTTTTTTTTTTCCTTAGAAGTTCTATCCTTTTCTTCCAAAAGCAGAAAGATACTGAAATTCCATAAGGCAGTATGGAAGCAGAGACCAGGGAGATATACTGTAAACCACTTGCATGTCTTATTTTTTTAAAAAAGACTTATTTTTCATTGAATAACTATAATGTAGCATAATACACAAGATCATAACATGAAGAGGCATCAACCATCCTCATAACACATGAAATAGAAACTATGCGAAGTTATTGAAATTGCCATAGAGCAGATACACATTTTTATGAACGGCATAGCCACTTACACTGAAAGAAATGTCTGCCTACCTGAATTGACATCATAAGGTAACGTGCCAGACTGTTTTGTTAAAACTTTTCCCAGAAATAAAGCAGGACATTGTTTTGGAATTGTCTTAGTTGTGGGATTCATTAATTTTAATGCTTGAAGCAAACTTAGCCTGCCTGTCTCTATCTATAAAGTAAGGATTTATCTCTGTTTTTTGAGGAGGAAGGAGGAAAAAACTGAGAGAGGAGTGTGGGGACATATGATAAAAGTTCCCAGCAACTGGGTTAAAATAAACATGTACCAAAAAGAAGAAGGTACAACTACGTATCAGATGTTCATCTGCCGTGAAATGATGCAGCGTCACTGAGAGCAGAGTACCGATAACAGCACGAAATGACAGGTTTACCTTCAGACCAGCTGCAGGATGCAGCTGCAATATATGATATGGAAAAACAATTCTCGAGTCATTTTAATACAAGAATAAAGAAAAAGCAAATGGAGCCAAAGCCGTGTCTATTTGTTGGTGGAGTAGTCGGTTGTCTAGTAAAGCCAAGACCTCCAATAAGGGCAATTATAGATATGTCTTTTGATGTGGAGAAGAGATGTTCTATTGTATATTCTCAGCAACTGTACTTCCATTGGTCTGATCCTAGCTGTGTATAGAGGTCTAGAACATATTTGGAGGAAAAGAACAAATAAAAGCCCGCATGTAAATAGAAATCAGGGCAACACACAACCTAGGTTTGCTAAAAGTTGGTCATAGTAAGCAAATTTTTTTTTTTTTAAATAAACATTCCTCTGTATAAGGAAAAAGCAGATCCTCTAATTTTCCTTCTTCAGTAAAGCATTTGATGTAGCATTACATGAAGAGTTGTGAGTTAAAAAGAAGAAGATAGGGTTGAAAAATGAGGGAAGAACTGGATAAAAGAATATTAAATGGGGAAGGGTTGGACTGGAAGTAGGTTCCTAGCCAAGTTACCTAAGGACTGTTCTTAGGCTCAGTTTTGTGTAATATTTTCATTAGGGACTTCAGCGCTGTAGGAATTTGCTGATGAAATTTGCTGATGGTACAAAATTTGAAGATAGAAGTACAGAGCAGCATTGGGATATTTTTCAAATGAACTCAATGACCTTCAAGGGGAAGCAATAGAAATGGAATGAAATTCAAGCTAACAAAGGGCAAGTTCATACTCTTTGGGACTAATCATAAGATTTTTCTCATTTAGGTTGGGAACTCTACAGTGGAAATGACAGAGGAGGAAAAGGAAATGGATTAGTTGAGCATAGGAGGACTGTGAGCCCTCATCTTGCAGTACTTTGGAAAAGACAAATGGGACCCTTCAGCCTATCAAGATAAGTAATATCCAATGGAGACAGAAAAATCTGAACTCCATGGCACAAGGCAGTGATACAAAGCAAATCATTGCAGAGTACAAAGCGATGGTGAGACTTTATCTGGGATACCATGCTGAGCCCTGGTGGCTCCTAGAGGAGAAAGCCCAAGGGCTGGAACAGCTGCAGGTAAGGTCTACCAGGAGGATAAGTTAGGGAAAACCGACACAGGCTGGTTTGGCAGCCATGGTGGAGTCTGAGGAAGTCCTGTGTACATGAGAGGAGGTCAGGGAAACTTCTTCAGGATGGACTTGCCCTGTGTGAAGGGCACGTGGACCAGAGTTGTTGAAGTTGACGGCTTTTTCTGTCCATCTGAGTAGGTATATGCTGCCATGCATCTGCATAGGGGGTCCAATGGACCGCAGCAGTGGGAGACG
This sequence comes from Fulmarus glacialis, assembly GCF_000690835.1. Lineage (NCBI taxonomy): Eukaryota > Metazoa > Chordata > Aves > Procellariiformes > Procellariidae > Fulmarus > Fulmarus glacialis. Next base: position 59,276 of record NW_009213874.1, read on the forward strand.
CACACCCTACCAGGTGAGACTGGAGTGTGCTTTCTGCTTTCCTCTGATCAGAGCTGAGTAATTGTCCCATCTGGATGAGTAGGGTACTGCAAGCACAGTGTACACTAGGAGATAGTGCCAACTGCTGCACTGAATGAGTGCTGTTAGGCTTGGATCTGCTCCCATAATATGCCTTTCCAACTGCTGGGTCTTTTTCCCAGTGGTTTATGCTATTAACCTTCATCCCTGGGGCGAATCGTGGTTCTGCTCTAAACTTCTCCTGCCTCCAATGTGGTGAGAGTCAGGGTGCATGTTGGACCCAACATCGTATTTCTGGTCAACTGCCAGATCGTGTCTGGACTCAGGCTCCACATATGAACATTTATATAACTGGACAAAGCTTGATTTTGTGTTTAACTACACTTTTGAACATCATGAGTCAGCTCTGTCTTGAGCTATCTGGTGCCTCCCAAGATGTCACGCCACTATGTCAAAGGTTTCAAATAGGGACAACATAATCTCAGTCTAAGTCACCTCTACTGATAAAAATTAATTAAACATTATCAAATTAGTCACAGCTTGATGACTATCAGCCTCTTGGTCTCAGTAAGGTACAAGAATTATATAAAAGTTTCCACCTACTGGGTAGGCAAAATCTACTGCCACTTGATCTTTTCTGGATTAATCTTTTAGGCTTAATAATAATAGGATAAAATGCAGTGAAGAGAAATGTAAAGCATGGCACATATGAGAAATTCAGTTGCATAAACACAAAACAGGGACTATCTGGCTCAGCAACAGTACTTCTAGAAAGAATACAATACAAAGTTATAGAATAGGGCTCAGCAATACAAGCTCTGGGAAAAAAAAATCATATTCTCTTTATGAACAGTAGCTTGACGCAGAAGACATGCAGGATAACTATGCATTTTCCTCTGGCCTTTGAAGGCTTCAGATTATAGAAAAACCATTGTAGCACAGTTTAAGTTGAAGTAGGCCTCTGGAGGCGGTGTCCTGTATTAAGTTTTTAGTACCAGATATTAAGAATCATGCCATGGGAACACGTTCTGGAGGAGAACTGCCCAACAGATAAAGTAAGAAAGAACTGTGAAGAAAAGTTCAAAATTTGGGTTCTGTCTGGAAAAGAAAAGACTGAAGGGGAGGCATTATTAAAGGTTTTGAAAATAAACGGATTGTTATAAAACTGATTATTGTTATTTTGATGTATATATATTGATTGTTGTCCACAGACTGTTGGACAAGAAGTAGTTGGCTGAAATAGCAGGAGCTATTCATAGTTATTCATTAAACTATGAATTAAGAATATATTATTTGACAAATATATTTCCAGAGTAGTCTAGGTACAGCATGTACTGCCTCAAAGCAGGGAAGAAGGACTTCTACCCAGAGAATTTTAGGATTTAGAGCAATTTACAAAAATGGAGGACATGACCAATAAAATAATGAGACTTACATATCTACTGAAAATGTTATATGACCCTAGGAAACTGGGATGATTTCACTGCTTTCAAAGGCAATGGGATTCACAAAGCCTGGCAGGGACTCTGATCATGAAGGACTTTGTATTTTTTTTCTCCTGGAAAACTGTGTGTGTCCTTTCTGTTGTTTATTAGGTAGGCAACTTGGTGGTCTGATGTATGAAACAAACATGCAGACAGAGATCAAGCATAAAAATCTATTTCCAAAGCTAGGGAGTATCTCATTGATTATCACGTACTGTGTGTTAGCTAAATTAGGATGAACGACAGCTGCAAATAGCTCAGGATGGATAATTGTCTGATGACATCAACAGAAGTTCCCACCTTAGGTAACTCTGTTTCTAATAACTTGGTCTTTCAGACTGCTGTAAATCTTTGGAATGATGCTGCATCCCTGGTGAAAGTCAAGCAAATGAAAACACCATGCACAAGCAGTGTATGTCTTACTAGTTCACTGAATCAAGCCTTAGAGGTATTACAAAAGACTCCATAACTTAAAGAAAATGCCACCTGCTTTATTCTTGGAGGACTTGTCTTCCCTAGAAATCTGTTACAAATTCAGCACATCTAACTACATAGGGAAAAAGACATAAACAAAGCATTTTTTCCACCAGGTGAAATTCCTTTTTAACTTGGGAGAGACAAGTTAACAGGTATGACAGCTAACCCTGGATGAGGAAACTCTGATTATGGCATCTTCCTTATGGCAGAGCTTTTTTCTAATGGACCTTACGATTAACTTGAGGCAGATGACTGACTCCCACAGACTGCTTCCAACACATCCATCTGCTTTTCCAGGTGAAGGTGCAAAGGATTTTTTTTCCTGCTCTTTTATTTTTCTCCTGTATAGATCTATATTTGATATCTACAGTGCTTAATTCACTTGGGAAATTTGTACAGTAACTTAAATCACGCCCCAAGCTTACAAAAGGCCCCAGCAACACAGTGCCTGCTTCTCTATTTGTTGTAGCACTCTTGACACACAAAGCCAGAGAAAGGAGGTTTGGCCGCATCCAGATTAGGTTTTCTTCCATTTTTCTGCAAAAGTCTGAGGGGAAAGTGTGTGTCAGTGTTTGCACAAATGTTTAGAGATGGTTGATTCAGATTTATCCCAACGCGTCAGGGCATATGGAGCAGGGCGGGAGGGTGACGGTGGTGCCTTGTGGAGTGACTCCCAAAGAACAGAACTGGGCTTCCAGAACAGCCGGCAAGCGCTGACGAATCCTGAAGGCGACATAACGATTTTTGTTCGGGAAAGGGGCTGGTGAATGATGGATTTGAAACTGGACCTCCCATCTGTTCCCGATTCATCTTCCACTGAAACTAAAGAATGAGAATGAGCAACCAGGCAAAAGCTTCATCCAGCTGTCTGGGGATCATGTCACCAAGCCAGACGGTGGTAATTTAACTTTCCTCCCTTGTAAGACCAGTATATACTGGCAGAAATTTATTGTTTCTTCATTACTAAGGATTTACTGGATGCTTCGTTGTTCTTGGGGGGAAGGCAATATTTCCTGCATTGTAAATGTGACCTTTCCTTTCTGGGTATTCTTTAGCCAGCTATATTTTGCTTGTATGAGATAAATGTGTGGAGCATTACAGAGAGGACAAAGTCCCAGTGGAGGATTAATAAGGATTGTCCTGCGTGGTGAGGAATACTCAGCTGTGTTATTATCTAAATCTTCATATAGAAGACTTTTGTAGGGCTGTGATATAGCACCAAACGGTTATAGAAAATCACCAGATTGAACTGTGGGGAGGGAGGGTTGGAAAGCAATGAATTTTAGGAAGAAACCAGACAGATCCTTAATGGTTAAATTAGTGATACTTGCTTAGAGATAATGACACTTAGATCCACAGAAGTTCTCGCCACAGCAACTGCAGCCAGGGACCTGGGGCTGCAGGAACACAGACCCCAGGATGACATGGAGCGTGTACCGAAGGCCAGTCTATTTTCAAGCGATGTGAGCACTTCTTGTTTTGCAAAAGGGCAAATCTGCTCTAGATTAGCTCTAATTAGCCTCCTGTCTCTATGGTTGCAACTGAATGATGTGGGGGTTTTATGCTGTAAATCTCTTTTTAGTCTGTAAAAAGTCTGTCATTTATTTTCAAAGCAGCTGTGCTTTTCTGATAGATAGAGAGACATCTGTTCTGGTTATTGTATCAGCCTAATACATTCACGATGGCTTTTCCCACCACCTCACTATGCTGTGCTATCACCTCCTTTCCTCGTGAGAGGACACAGGAAGGAAGGCATCTTTGATCTTTGAAACCTATTAAGGTTAAGGATGCTACACGCCTGTTAGCTATCTGAATTAGGTGAAAATATAAACCACCATTTTATGAAACACTTTAAAATAATAACTCTATTCCCTGGAAACAAACAGGCTCCCTATGACATTGTAGGCTAGGAAAAAAATTCCAAATAAGTGAACAAGTTACTTATGGGAAAATTGCTCTCACGGAGTACCTGCTAGCAGTTCCCAATCAAACTGGAAGGATGTCTTACATTGGGTCCACAGGGAGATGCCTTAGGACTGGTATTACTGATTATTTTATTAATAATTCATTAATAAATTAAAATTAATATTATGTTATTAGGATCTTCTGTGATGTAGGCAGTATAGTTTACTGATGGTATGAAACCCAGGAAGTCTGCAGATGCCACAGATACTGAGAAGAATTCAAAATGGACTTCATAAATCAGAGGAACTGCATGCAAGAAAAAAGTCTGTGATTCAGTAAGAGCAAATGCAAAGTATCACATAGAAGTCGAGGATTACCTGGCTCAGCAGGCTTTCTGCAGGAGTGGATCTAAGGCTTCTATGAGGTTACAAAACAGCAAGAACCAGGAATATTACACCGGTGCAGAAACCCCAGAGAGCTTTTACCTAAATGTAGAGGAAGGAGTGTTGTGCGTTAAAAAACCTCAGCTGCAATGCTTCCTTTGCTTATGGGCCCCACACTTTGAGAAAAATGGGGGAAACTGAAAACAGTCTTACAGGTGGCCATAGAAGTGATCCCAGCATCTAAAAAGAGCCAGACATATGGATTACAGAAACTTCACTAGAGTTTGTAAAGAAAAGGTTAGAAAAAATATCAGAATAGATATAAATATAGTAATTTTCCAATACATTCAGGGAATAGACCAATTGATATCTCAAAGTCATGTCCAGCCATACTGCTTCTAGGTCAATGATTTTCTAATTTTTTTTCTATTGTAAGTTGAATTTTCCCCACCTTAAAAGAAAATCAGGATTAATTTTTTGTACCTGAATTTAGAGTAAAAAAAATTGTGGCTTTCTGTGAATGAAAATTAGCTAACAATCCTAAAAGCTATTTTGGTCTGAAAACTTGAAGAAATCCATACAGCATTTTAGAAAGTATCTATACCATTGATAGAATTACACAGGATGAGAGTGCCTGATACCCAAACTTCAGGAATTAAAATATCAAACCGCATCCAATTTGCATAATGTTATTTGTAGCACAATGTTATTTGTAGCACAAATATCAAGAAAATGAAGAAAAATCATGGCACTAAAACACAAGGTACTGTACAAACCACGTTTGAATGAAACCTCTTGGCCATTGAAGAAGGGAAGTTCATGTAAAGGAGGATAAACCATGATCCTTAGACCAGCAAGCTCAGCAGTGCACAAAATAGTGTGAAGTGGGCTGTCCCTCTGCTCTCCTTGCTGGAGATGTCCGTTTAGACTTTGCATTTAGAGCAATGGCTACAGGTGAAGCTGCAGTGTGGACTATCAGTCACACCCCAAAACTGCTTCAAATATTCAGCACAGTCTTAGCTTTGGGGGCTTTCTAATGTCTTACTATGCTCTTGGAGAAAGATGATAAGAGAAATTAACTTCCAGCCTATTGCTTGAACCTCCATCTTTTATTAAATAACCTTTTTGCTGTCTATAGCTGCTCTTCCTGCCTTTATCTATTGAGGCTCGGTATGGTTGTGATGCTGAGACAATTTTGTGCCGGCCAACACAGGAATCGCTTCGCTCCTTTAATTACCAACACAGCAGCATCTATTTTTCAGACATGATGCCAAAAGAGAAATGTACTCCTCTACTTAGGTATCCTGCAGCACCAAGATCATTTACACAAAATCCATGCTCGTGGGCTTTAAAGACTGTAGATAGTGGGGATTTTGGAAATCAGATTGAAGTAGTTAAGTGTTGCAAATTTCCCCTCTTGAGCAGCTGTGGCTTGATAGGGCTGCTTAAAGGATTCTTTGGCAAATGGATTGCATTTCCTAGTGGGATTTGTCCTATGAATAAATAAATTTCTATAATCAACTACTGATACTTCTGCAGTCTTCATAGCCTGCCTTTCAACTAAAAGCACATGTGTATAAAAATTTCTGTCGATTTAAAATCCAGTAAGGCATCGAACGGGAATGAAAACCCCACACCTAGCAAAGAAGTCCATCATTTTTTTACTTTGCTTTGTAAATTTGTGAATTTTGTTAGTGCCTTGGCCTATTTAATGCTAACTAGGTGTCAATCAAATGCAGAGCTTACTTGCCAGTGGGAGTGCTCTGGAAATGAGAGGTAGCGTCTTGGAACATCTTGCATTTAAAGAGTGATATCCCCTCAGCTTTCCAAAGATGTCTAATTTCCTTTTAAAGTGATCGTGTCACAAATCCAAATAGCTCTCTTGTTTCAAACAGAAACAGAATTAGGGAATGCCAGTCTGGAGGAACTGGAGCTTGAGGGAAGAAACTCCCCAGGGTAGACAATGAAAGATCTTTAGGCATTATATTTATGTTTAAGTTGATAGTTGAGCTTCTTGAATACTGATAGGTTTGGGTGCAGTTTTGGCGTGTCTTTCAGGGTTTTTTTTTTGTTTTGTTTTCTCTGACCTTTAGAAGGCCTTGACACTTCATATGCACCCTAATAAAAAGGTACTGAAAATCTGGTCGCTTATCTCATCCTGAAATGGAAAGAAAACTCTTCTGAAACTATTGTTTTCATAGTAGTAGCTGGTATCAGGCACAGGGCTGGGGAACCTCCGCAGTTACAGTTTTGAGTCTTAACAGCTTCTGACATAAATAGGACTGTGAGAAATACTTCCACACTTTGCACGTTGTACACAGTTGATGATGCACAACATTGTGACTGCACCACTGCTCTTCCTTAAATAACCTCCTTACTGCTCTTTGAGTCTTAGCCTAGCGATGGCAGCGCTTCTGTCAACTTGGAGAGTTCAGCGCTTGCCAGTATGAGAATTATCTGTGAGCTCATTAGTGCTAGCTCTTTGAACATCTTACTCTTGAACTGCCAGCTGTTAGAGGATCTGATCTATTTTGTTTACAAAGTCAGAGAAAATAAATAAATACCCCACCCCCGGCAAATACATACTTACACTTGATATCTACCATTTTCCATAGAAATTTTTGTTCTTTCACTTGTTTGCTTTTCTTGTTCTCCATCCTCTTCTTAATCCCTCAAAAATATTAACTTAACCCGGAAACGGAGCATTGTAGAAACATTTTTCTAGATGCGTCTCCACTTTGGAGAAGTGAATGTTATTTTCTTCTTCTCCTTTCAGAAAACGAAGCATCCATTTTCAGTTGTACCACTGTGCTATGGCCACATGCACCAGGTGGTGCTGAAACTTCCAAGCCTAAAACAAAATAAGAAAAAGTAAGGGACATGGACTGGTCTGCCAGCTCAGAGCCCAAGAACAAGGCTGGGATTCTGTCCTAGTCCTGGCAAATAGACTGTTGCCATTTCTGATGGGAGCAGGACCAAGATGGAAAATAAAGGGGTTTCATTCCATTGGAAAGGGATAATTATAATAATAAATTCTCCTCTGTCTTATCTCCACTGACTTTGGGTTGGTAGGCTAGCTTTGTCTTACTTTTGCCTCTGTTTTGGCAGCAAAGATCTCATTCTCCACATTCTCCCCTCCATGTAACCACAATACTTCTGTTTCCCCAAATGGTCTATTACATTAGTAGAAGATAACTACTCCTTTTTCATTAACTCAATACTGCACTTGATTAAACACGAAGTGCCTGGAATCTACACACACACATATGCGTATATATAATCAGTCCAAGAAACCTGATCATCACACATATTCTATTTGTTTGACTTTCATTGACTGAGGCTGAGGTATTTTAAAAGGCAGGGAATTGTCAGTTGTCACTACTCTGTCACAGTAATTTAGGAGCCAGGTAGCAGAGCTCAGGATCCCAATTGTGGTAATATCAAAGTTGTGTTGCCGATTCCTCGGGTAAGCTTTTAATGGGGAAATGGTAGGAGAATAGCCTCCTCTGCACAGAGGTTGCAGCTAAGACAGAAGAGTCTGAGCAAGCAAAGGAATATCTCAGTTCACTGTCTGAACCCCCTGACAAGGGCAATTACTCCCTTCCCTTTGCATCCCTTCTGTTAATACAATCCCTGAATCTCTCTTCCCTGTCACTTTCCACTTGCCTACTTTTATTATAGTCCTTGCTTACATCTTCATATGGTTGTCATCTTTAATGGAGCTAGCTCTCATAATATGATCACAAGCCTCTGCAATTTGGAGTTTGTCTTAAATCCTCAGCTGGAGTCCGAGGTTTTGGGACCAATTTTAGTTGTACAAAATGAGAGTTTCTAGCACTACTCACACTTTAGATTTTGTGCAAAGTGTGCTGTGCAAAGACCACGTCGCTTTCCAGACCTCCAAGAACCTGGAAATGATCGGGCTTCACACAATTCCTTTGAAAGATGGGAATGAACTTGGCAAAGACAAGTTCAAAAGTGGATGGCTGTTTTCATACAGAAGATGAACTGAGGAGACTGATTCCTATGGAGTGTGATGGAAGCTTCCTCTGTCCTGTATCTGCTTATGAGGATCTTTCACCAAGTCTGGGAAGCAGATGAATGGTAGTACCTAATAAGTAGAAATGGTCTGAAAGCTGAGTTTCAAATACCTGTGACAACCTGTGACCTGTTGTATACCCTGATGAATCACCAGCCCACCTTTCCTTTGCGTAACAAGAGGGTTTGGGGTGGGCGTATCTTTGTCCAGCTAATGCTGTCTACAAATGAATTCCTGAGCTCCATGTTGCAAGCAAGGTGTGATTAGGAGGTTGAGTTGGTGTTGGCACATCCAGCTGGCCTGCCTGTTTAAATCCAGTGTGCTTTGGCAGCAGTACCCCAGCTACTGGTGCCAAAGAAGTGGTGAAATAAGCCTTGAGACTCAGAAGGCCAGTGGTGGAGGAGGAGCAGCAGGTGCCAGGGAAAAGAAAAAAAAAGAAGAAAGAAACAATAGCATCAATGACTTTTTGATGGCAGTACTTTGTGTTCAGCAATTAATGTAGCAAATACTGCCCAGTTGGCATGGACAGGAAGAAAGTCATAAATAACTCCCTTGGCAAATTAAACTCAATTTTCCCCAAGTGTCTTCACCCACTTACAACCCCAGGAATTGCTCCCATGTGCAAGTAGCTTCCTTCTTTTTTTTAACAGGGCAGATTCGATCAGCGTGTGTGCTCTTGAAGGATAGTTATTAGGGCTGGATTTCCCATCCCAGTGAACCTGCAATTTCACAAATAACACCTGTTGCAGCTTCATCTTAGAAAAAGAGAGAGAAAGAAAAAAAAGCTGGAAGAGGGCAGGGGAGTAATTCCTATCAAACAAAGATTTTGGGCCAAATTCTTAGCTACTGAAGAACAATGTAGCAGCCAAGGGATGGCACTTGTTCCCAGCTGTTTCTGTGTCTTTTTCCTTCACTGAAGCAGTAGGTGCTATGATTTGTCCAAGCTGTAGACAATGACTCCAAAGTGGTGCTCAAGTGTTGGTCAGGAGCGCTGGAATTTGTCAGAGGAGATGATTCTCCATCCTTGGCTTATTTTGTGTTATCTAGCTATTTCTTCAGGTGGGAAATCGAACTAGGTTGGATTTACTGAAGCGTGTGTTAATGCTAAGCTCTGTCTGGATGGTCATGAGGTGGAAAAAATGAATGTCTAGCAAATGAATTCCTCCCAGCTTCATCCAACTGGAAGGGGGAACTGCTCAAACAGACCTTGGAGTGGAAGATTTTTCCTTTCTTTTGTTCTTTTACCATATCTACTCCCCATCGCAACTCTAGCAGAGGACCAACAGAATACAGCTGCCACAGACACAGGAGGAACATCTCTGAACCTGATCTTGTCTGTACAAGCCAAGGTGGAATATGGTAGTTTGGACACTCTGTGCATTGATACCTTTGCTCTTCACATCTGTGTTTACAGTCGTTTTTGATGAAATTAACATTATACCCCTCAGGTAGTGACATTATACCCTCAGGTACTAAGATTAGCTAATGCACAGTTTTGGGGTTTTTCCTTTCCCTTTCCCCCGTTTTTTTTCCCCTGCTGTCTGGACTGGACTACCCCCCCAAACCTGCATGGCTTCTACTCTGAAGCTGCCTTGAGCCCAGAGAACTCAGCTCATATGTGGAGCTGGTTTGTGGTCATGCAAACCTATCTTTACTTCCCCTGTGATCTTACATACATTATACACGCCATTTCCTGGTTATAATTTGAGCTGTGTGTTGTTGTCACATTGCCTAGATGACTAAGGTTCATTAGAGTTGTATTACGTGTTTGAAATCACCTTAACTGGCTAAGGATCTCAAAACACGTATCTAGTTTCCAGCCGTAATGTATCCTGGCCTGTTCCTCTGATATCTCTCTCAACCTGATGGGCATATCCTGACCTCCAAGGCAAATCCTTCTGAATCCCCCTAAACGTCTGTAAAATAGGGTATTTCCATAAGAAGGTATAAAACTAGGACGAGAAGAGACTTTTAGGTAACTCAGTGCTGTCCCCTGGAATCACAGGCAGCCATATCGTTTAATTTCTTTCATGAACTTATCAAGGTTTTTCATCCTGAAAGTGGTTTGGCCTTTCTGGGAGACCCAAAGGGGATTTGAAAGGGCAAAGTATATCCAGAGCATTTGATGATAGTGACCGCACAGGCTTTAGAAAGCCACATTCAGTATATTGTTTGGCTTTGCTTCTCTATCTTGATCACAGCTGGAAATCTTGCCATAGGAAACAATAAAATTAGGGCTTTAGGAGGAAACACCCCCAACTTTTCAAAAACTTTGTATCATTCCTCTCTTCTCTCAAACATACAATATTAATAGAGTTGATTTCCAATGGATGCTTGCATCTTTTGACCTCCATGGAAAGACCTCCAAAATATGAGTTCTTTCTCCTCCATTCCCCCCATAGTTAAAACTTTTACTTGGCAAAGAACAGCGAGTCCCAGAAAAAAAAGAGAGGGTAAAATACCCTCTGGGACATGAAGCAGAAACTGAGTTTTTGCTTGGAGCAATTTTTTGGGTTGAGTAATAAAGTGGAAAATGGAGATGTTGAAAAAACCACAAGTAAAATGGTATTTAACAATGTAGTCATCACAAATTCTCAGCATGAGCAAGGTGATGTGGTCTGCTATTTACAGGAAATTCAGCGAACAAAATGCTAAAAATATTCCTAATGTGCATTTTTAAAAACATCACCAGAGTCTTGCTTGGCTGCTAGTTGAAGGCAGTGCCATGACACACAATTTCCTTCTTCATGATGTTTTCTTTTTCTTGTTGAGTTGTTCCATCCTTGTTTCGTATCTTAGCATAGATGCTGATTTCTGATTTTGTGCTGCTCCACCTTTTGGTCTGGTTTTACTTGAAAGAAGGAGAATGGAACTTTTTACAAAGTGGAGGTTTGATTAAATATCTTGGAAGCCTGTTTTTTGCCTATGGTGCTGGGAGGGATGGGGAAGTTGTATGTGGTATATGAGAGTTAAGGAATACATAGGCATCATTTAATCATCAGCACCCATCTTCCAAGAAGTTGGTCTAGCCACGGTTTTGTATGCAGACAAAATTTTTGCTGAAGTCAGGCATAAACATTAAGAGAGATCCCGCAGCTTGATATGTGAGTATGAAAGGTTTAGATGCATTAAAGGGATGCTTGTAGCTATTCCCTCTCCCCTCCATACTTAGAGGAAGCAGCATATGGAAGAAGTCTGCTGTGTCAGTGTTAAGCTGTTAGTGGAGTTATGAATTTTTGGTACCTTTTGCCTTTTAAGTTCACAAGATGACTGTAATGCATAATTCTTTAATTTTTGTAAGGAATCAAATCCCAGGAACCTTAAAGCCTGGCATGACAGGCAAGAGGGTCCTTTAATTTGCTGCCCTTCAATTTTCAGGCAGAAATAGGGAAAACTTCAGCTCTGGTTTACCTGAGGGGAGCCCTTGAACTACTCTGCATGAAAATTTCCTGATTTGCTCAAAAATGCTCAGAAGGAAATATTAGAACAGCCCAAAAATGCAGGTGTTTTTATGAATAATTAGTTGCATTCTAGTCACATCCATTCCCTTGGCAGACCTCATGAGATACCTTCTAGCTGGGAAGCTTTACTATTCAGATCTCCCTTTGGCAATGTGTGGCCTTATCAGTGAGAAATGTAACTCTGAAGAAGTTGAGGCTATTCAAGACACTACTGTGATTGAGAATGTTTACAAACATGCTTTTGATATGGTTGCTCATAACATGAGGGGTTATAAATATGCCCCTTTCCTCCCTCTGTCCTCTTCTACCCACAGAGTGGGGGCTGTGGCCAAGTCTCAGACAGTATAGCCCCATAAATATATTTAAGGCTTGCTTTCTTTGGGTTTTAGGGGTTTTTTTTGGGGGGGGAGGGTGTTGTTATTGTTCTTTATTTTTTTTCCAACTGGAAAGACAACAAGCACTGGAACCTCTGGAACTGATAATTAGATCTTGGGAGCCAGCCCATCTGTTTCTGTTTACATGCTACCCAAACCCCATCTATTTTAGCAACACTAACCGCCAGCAAGGTCCAGAAGTCCTTTTCAGTAATTATATACTTTCGGTCTTTAGAAAACACATTTAGTAGCCAGTTGACCCTAGTGGAATACCGTTTTATAGAGGAGATCTTTGCTAGCAGTAATTGACCAGCTGGAAATTTCCCTTGTGCGAGTTTAAAACACATCTTCTTTATCTACAATGGAAAAGAAGTTTGTCCTATTATCCTCCCAGACATAAAGATGTACTTTAGCCTCACAGAGAACTTTGAAAACATTCCCATTAGACAGAGCTCTGCTTATATACGGGAGGGCTCAATATGTTTAGTAATTATTACACAGAGTGCATTTGCAGAAAAATGGGAATTTTTGTGGCTTTTTTGTTCACGTATTTCTCAGCCAGATCTGCCATTTGCTGTCACATCTCTAGACTCTTTGCAGCATTTTAGTAAATAATTAAAACACTGGATCTGACTCTCCACTCCATTACCAGCCTTTATAGCGGTTGGAACTTCATTTAGCATCACAATTATGTATATCTATTGCCTCCTGGAGGAGGGGGTAAACCACAGAGAGGTTCTGGCTGACAAGTCAAACATTGCTAAAGGAAGTTCTGGATGGGAATAATAATTTTTAATTTTTGGACAAAATTACTGTGAAGAGGAAGAAAAAATAATTTCCTCATCAGCTACAAGTCACCTCAAGGATAAACGATAATATCGAAGTGAAACCAAGTTCCTCTAATTTTCAGCATCAGGTTTTAATGAAAAGAGTATTCTTTTCCTCTGGTATTGTCACAATTAATTTCTAGGAGGATAATTGGAATAAAAAATGATTGATTTCTGGTAGGAAAGTAAGCAGCAGGGGCAGACAAACCTCTGAGCCACAAAGCTCTTTTTTTTTTTTTTAATTGTCATTAAGAATAATAATTAAAAGTAGGCATAGCTCAGCCTCCTTCAAGATATGATATTTCAGCAGAAGTGTCCCTAAAATTAATGTTCTACAAGTTTTCCACCAAGCCTTAGCAGCTATTTAACTTTTGATCTCTCTTTTTTGTGCTGGCAACAAAATGCTTGTTTCCTCCATTAACAGTAAGATCATCCATAAGAAAGACTGTCTGCTGCCTGTGGCCGACAGGCATAGGGAAGCCTGCTAGGACAGGGAGCACTCCTGCTGATCTGTTATTTCACTCACATCACTCATCCAAATGCAGGTCAGGGTCTGCCCTCATGGAAGGAAGGGATGGAGACGCAGGTCTGAATGCTGAGGACCTGCCCCGTTCGATTTTCTTACACTGGCTGGCAGATGCCACAAAATCTTTCAGTCATGACACTGTTGGCCCTTCAAACGCCCGTGGGATGAGGGCTGCTCTGGCCCTGCCTCAGGAATGAGCTTTCTTCAGCCAACATCATTCCAGCATTTTCATCCAGACTAACACCCATACCAAACCTAACCCGTTTTAGCTTATGAGTCACACATGAACTCATCCTCCTGACAGCAAAGGTATGCATTTTCCCTGAGCATCTGAGAAAGAAATGACCTGTCTATGGGATATTTCCAAAAATCTCCCTGCTGCTATTTTGCGATTGACCCTTTAAGTAACAAACTATTGTTTCTGCTCCTTGGTAGGAAGACTCAACACAACACAAAAAACGCATTGCTGGTGAGACATTCATTTGAAAATGTCATTTGAAAGATGCCAGGCAAACATTTTGTTTGGGTTTTTTTTGTGATTTAAGGTGGGTGAAATCTTTTCTAGGGGAAACGTAACCGTGTTTTGTTGTGACACAGCATCTTGCTCTGATTTTTTTTTTCTGATGCATTTTGCCTTGGTCGAATCTTGTCCTAACCTGTCATCATCTCTGTGTTAATAACATGGTCTAGAAGTTTTTCATGTGATACTAAATGTTTCAGCTATTTACCTCTTTTTTATTGTTGCTTTTGAAATAAAACCTTTTGCTTTTAGTTTTTCAGAAGAAAACCTTTCTTCTGTTATTTTTCTCCACTTAATGAAAAATGTTGAAACGTTATTATCCTGCTCTGATTCAGGACTGAACCGATTTGGGAATCGCCCACACACATAGACACACACAAACAGCCCCGACAATATCAGAATTAAGTTGTTTTAATAGCACTGCTGCTCTGCTTCTTGCCTAGTGTGCACTCTCTTTCAGTGGTATAATTTTCAGGAAAACATTGTGGAGAAGCTATTCACTAGCAAGCAGTGTGGTGCAAGAAGGGTGGACCTGTAGAGGGAAATGGTGCTGAAAAGGTATGTAGATCTTGCAGGTATTTCAGGGAGTTTTACTTTGGATCAGCTTCAACAATGTCTCATGAGCTGAAAGCCTATTAGCAGCTGGAGTGGCTTGATTTCATGCTAAAAAAATCTAACTCGCATGCTCCAAGGCTATGTGGTGATGCAAAGCAAAATTCTGTAAGTGGGGCTGTTCAGGAGATTAACTCCGTTTTAACAAGTTACTGCTGATGCAGTCTTAGATATTGCCTTCTAGGTACAGACCACTGCTGTGGACACTTAGTCTTATTTCATGTTTTATTGCCTTAAAATGTTCTCCATTGCAAATTTTGACCTTCCAGAGCTTGACAATAAAGGGTGTCCTATCAAGCTTTCATGATGATCTTGCATTTGTCACACAGAAGGAAAAAAATCAGCATTTATTGTTATTAATAGCAACTGTTGACTGTGCAATGGTAGTTGCAATGACAATTACTATGAAAGAAGGGATATCCATTATTGTAACTGTTTAGAAAACTGTAGCATGATAGAAGCTTTCGTTAAATAAGTCTGAAGGCAAGTGTAGAGACTTTTATCTTGCTATTTTTAATCTAAATAAGTGTAATTTTAAGTTCCGAGAGACCAGAAATCATACCATTAAATTCCAGAAACATAAATTGTTTTGTCAAGTTATTAGTGGAACTGACAATTTGACAGTTTTTGTAAATGCTGACATGACGTGTACATACTTAAGTGGTTTTGCTCTGCAGGAAGTAGATTAATTCAGACTCTTTTTAGCCCCACAAACTGTCATCTTAGGGAAATGGTTTATTAAATTTACCTGAACATAAAATTAAAATGTGATTGAAATCTTCTTGTTTGATGTATGTATAATTTTGTGATACTAGTGAGAGCTGTGTATTTTGAACATTATGTACAATGAGAATTCAGTTGCAATTAAGTTAAATAGAGGATGAGGAAGCAATTGATACTGTAGGTATTTTGTGATTAGTTAGCTCTTGTAGTCTCAGAAATGGTAATTAACCTGGGAGGATCTGAGATATCTCTAGCTATTGAAATTGAACTGTCTTTAGGGAGAGTAAAAGAGAGCTTACCTTTGGAGGGCAGTTTCTGAAGACATTGACTTTCTGCCATTTCTTCAGTGAAGTCTCTTCACGTGTACAGTACTGCCTTACGCTTTTATGACCCCAAATGTCTACTAGAAGAAAATTTTGATTGAAGCTTACCAGATCCTTCTAATTTTATGGAGGTATTAACAATACTAGCCTGGTAATGTCCAGAAGCAAGGCCAAAGATAGGGTAGTAAAGTTCAGCTCTGCTGAACTAAAACTGGTGCTGCAGGTTCATCTCAGAATGAATCCTTATTTCAGTACTTAAACATGTCCCTTTCATTTCCTTGATCACTGAGAAGAGATTGTAAGTCACTACTCAGTTGCGTTGAAGACATTTACAAATTAAAGTCTTCTAGATAAATCTTTTAGGAAAAGGATTTAAATTTCAATATAAATGACAGAAATGAAGGAATTAATGATTTGCACAACTTCTTAAAATAGTTAAAGTAAAAACTTCCTGTACTGCAGTGTTCTGGCTGAAAATTAACATGCAGAAATACAAGACAATTTAAAATGATAGTTCCCATAGCTACTGTAACTCATCTAGCAATCCAGTTAGGCAGTCCTTGATAAGAGTGCATCTGTCCATGTCTAATTTGGAGTTTTGAAGATAGACATGTTAACTCCTCAGTGGGATAAAAGTAGATAGATAACTTGGGATATTAGTTGCCCACACTCTCCTTAAATAAGCATCATAGTGACTCAGATAAACTATACTATAAAGGTAAAATTCCATCATCACCTGGACACATTATTGCACAAAAAAAGGCTTCTTACTTCAAATGAAGGAATGTCATTGGCTGCAGGGGAAGGACCCAGAGATGCAGTGGGGATTTGCATGCTGCAAGTGGGCGCATACTGTGAAGATATTCTAGTCTGTCTTCTGCAAACCACGAACACCCTTTCTCTTGGGCAAGCTGATAACACAAGTACGCATAAACACCAGCTAACATTTCCCTGCCTGTGATCAGAGAAAGCCATCATTCAAAACCTAACTAACTGCAACAGTACTGGAAAAAAAAAAAAAAGAATTAACTGTTAGATGTGTGTGTTTTCAGCAAAAGCGTCTTTTGAGCTTTTGGAGACAAAATAAATCTTACTATCCTGATGATAGTCTCTGAAAGTTTCTGAAATTTGGTGGTCTAGATGGTTCAGGGAAAATGGAATCTTGTACATTTGACAGCATAATTATTATGCTCTGTCAGATTATACAGCTTTTTCATAAGAAACACTTAATACTTCATACAGATATTACCTTTCCCATCAAATATCGCTTTAGAAAAAGTTAATAATTTAGGAACTTTTATATTAAAAAATGGGTAATTCGACAGATGCATCTGATACCATCATCAGATGTTGCATGAAGGGCAGTAAAACTTTTCCCTTTTGCTTTGAAGTAAACCTGGTGTTTATGCTAAACTCTCCCAAGCTTGATGATCTTGGATTTCGAGCAGTAGTTTAAAGCTACCCTGCAGAGGATAGATGGTTGTTCCCTTCAGCATTGTTCTGTCCTGAGATTCATGGCCAGTTTACTCTCCTTACACTTTCTTTGCCCTGCTGTGTCTCTGATCTCATTAGAAAAAATATATTCTGTTTAGCCTTCTCTTCAAGTTTTGATTTTCATGTTTTTCCAAATTTCATTGGCACAGAAAATCACCTGTAAGGTATATCACACTGTCAATACATCTATTTCTTGGAGAAGTAATAAAATCAATCTCTGATACAGTTCTTAAAAACTGGAAAGAAGTGTGGGCTTCACTGTGAACATGACAAAGTTTCTTTAACTAGTTCAAAGGGTGAGTATTTCCCTGATTTAGCAGGATACATAGCATAAAATGGAAGATTTGTGGAAAAAAAAGAATTACAATCCTTACAAATATAATTAAGTTGAACGTTTTTTTCACTCATAAACGCATGCTGGGTAGAAGCCTGGATGGGACTCCTTCCTTAGAGACAAATATAAATTAAGAAGCATGTGCTTTACTATGCATACATACACACACACATGCATTTACTTAAGCCTAAATGTATATGTGTGTAATATGTATGTACACAAACTTCTTTTCCCCTAATTTACCAGTCACCCTGAAGAAAACAAGGTGCTGTGAAGACTTGCTGTTTGTGGGACCAGATTTGGAGGGAATAAATATCCAATGAGTAACATTTTAGGACATCACTTAGGCTCAAATCTCAGTCTGTGAAGTCAGAGGGAAATCTGGATAACATTGAGTAAATAAAAAACTGTTTCTGAAGTGTCTTCCATGGGAGCTTAAATATTTCATCCTTGACATAGTAAATGTTCTTACTCCGTCAGGGACACCATTGCCAAGTTAGCGTCATTGATTCTCAAGGAAAAGAACTATAACACCACTTCAATTTTCACTAATCTATGGAAGAATACAACAGACCCACTGCAGCACATTAAGTGGAATTAAGGGATGCGTGTAGCATCTTTCTACAGCAGTTCCTGAGACACCCATCAGTCTGTGTCTTCTGCTTTGCACAGGAGATGATAGATTAATGCAATACAGAAGCTGTGCTGTTATCTAGCTCAAACTGAATGCCACCAATAGCCAAATGGACAAATTTGATCAGCCTGGGGTGGAGGGTTGTTGTTAATTTTTGCTGCTGTTGAAAATCTAAGTGCTTTGTATGACAGGCTCATTTTTCTGCATGTTTGTCTCTTTGAATATCAGGAGGAGACAATGTAAATCACACATCCCACAGAAGGTAAGTAGAGATAGCAGTGGGAAGTGGGAGGTTTTGGTAGACAAGTCTTCCTTCAAGAGCCATTTGAAAGTGTTTCTCTCCATTTACCAGGTAGGGAGTTCAGGCTCTTACTTTCAGAGGATTACCTTGTTTGGTACTTAAAATTATGTATGACTTGAATTTTGCTGTGCTTTTTTAGGATTCATCAGTTGATATAATAATGGAGTACAATACCTGAAATTTGTAGGGGTATGAATCACCTCTCTGGAGACAGCTCGCTTGATTCAGAAGTAGGGAATAACTTAGAATAAGGATCTTATCTGCCTGTGGTAAGTGAGGTGACTTTCCCACTTCTGTCCTGTTTGCTGTTAGAACAGAAACCAGCACGGAAAGCTGAACTTTGGTAGCTGCTGCTATGTAAGCATAGGTCTATATTCTTTTGGAAATCTGGTTCCAGGTGAAGTGAAACTTAAGGAAACAGGCATGTTATCAACTCATAGAGGCAGTATTTGCCATTACAGCTGTGTGCATACATGCTGGTTCTTACCTACATGGGATGAGCGGCAAGCCTGCCTTTAGACTACGCTAACCTC